>NC_056736.1:657870712-658170712 GCF_019279795.1 Protopterus annectens | reverse complement strand
CTTCTCCAGTGTCAGTGGTAACAATTCAGCTCCTTGATTACTGGCCCAGAGTGGGGATGTTACACAAGTCACTCTCTCCTGGTGTGTCTCATGCTTTTCAGATATTTTCTCTGCAGCTGTACAGTACACAAAGAGAATATATATGGAAGTATAATGAGTAGCTGCATTGGCTGGCTAGATCATTAATGCCATATCATTGGTTATGGGTCAGTATACTCACACACCTGAGGGGAGTGTTCACATTCCTAAATTCAGTCTCCTTTCAGCATAGGAGGTCCTGCTTGTACTTCTTAAGGGCACTATATTTGGCAACATTGCTCCCCAGTGCATGGAATGTCAGGTGCTCTGCAGACAGCCTTGGCTAAGCCTCAGCCTTATACTGAGACATGGTATAAGCCCCACTGCAGCAGTCTATGGCTGTAGTGCTTCATGAGAAGTGCAACAAATACCCTGAAATCCTCAACATCCTACCTTTGTACTCTAGATTTAGCACAATTTTCTCTCTTGGCAGCTGTGTCTGCCAAAGTCAGGCTAACAAAATATGTCTGAATTGGTGCCCAATTCAGAAATCACTGGTAATGGGTTGAGCACAAGGACACACAGCCTTGCCAAGTGCATATGCACAACTGAAAGTAGATGGATTCTTTGGCAGACATATTGGCACTACTTGCATCACACAACAGTAAAGGTATGAAACATGACATTGAGCTTTGTTTGCTATGTGTGACACTCAACCTACTGGCACATGTTCCAGTGTTTGGCAATGGGATGCTTAATGGCATGGCTTTTAATCCTTACAGTTTGGCTGGATAAAGAGGATGACTTGTGACACATTATTTTTTTTACTTAAATGTTTTATTTTTTAAAAAGCCAAAGATCAAACAAACTAAATTGAACACTGCCACAGAGCTACATTTTAGGCATGAAAATTAGAGATATACTAATTTCAAAATAAATGGAGATAAAGTCCAGATAGAACTGCATGTATGTGATTTTTAATTAGTTCTGGGAATGCATTTTTATGGAAAGTCAATATTTATGTTTATAAATATATTTCAAATGGATGCAATTGAATGATCTGAGCAATATAGGCTGGGGTATGTTACATACCTACTTCACAAGACCTACCAGTCCTAAACATGTAGTTGGGATATGTGATGAATCATGAACATTATAACAAAAGTATTCTTCCCATCATACCCTTATGCAAGTGAATTTTATAATACTGTTACCTTTAAGAATCTAGACACATATTAGCTTGAGGTTATATGTGAAGCATTAATGATATATGCTAAACAGAAAAGTTTACTCATGCGAGCATTATGTTTGCAAAAAACATGTTTAACATTGTCATCTTCTTTATTTTTACAGTCCTAATCAAAATGCTGTGAGAAATGGGAGTCTTACACCCTTTGTAAAAATGTCTCTTAGTTGTATTTGAACCCTTAATCAACTATTAGCTACACTCACTGCACTTACTCCTTGTGCCACAGAGATAGGTACATGACAGGCGGATTTTCTCCATGCAGTACTATCCACAGGAAAGTGCACTGTTACCAGGCAGGTTTGTGTTACATAGTGCTGCCTAATGTACATTTTTCACTTTTTTCCTTAGGTAGTGAACCATGTTTGTATGCTGGCAAGCAGAGAAAAATACAGGTAACATTACATATCAGGATTAAGTTAAAACAAAGAGTGAGAAGGTCACACTGAAAAACAAATCAGTAAATACTAAATGAAAACTCCAGCCAAGCTAAAACTTCCAATAATGGACCTCACAAACCACCTGTAACAGAAGCACATAGGGTATATGCAAATGACTCTTATGAACATTAGGTATTTCAGCTATATGGCTATTCTGATTGCCCATGATTTTTACATTTGAAGTTGTTTTAATGGACAATTTTAAACCAATAAAACCAAACCCCACTAGCTATAGATATGCTTATTTTGGCCTTGTTATGATCTTGTCAGCATAGCACAAGCAGAGTGTTTGACAAAGCATAAGAAACACAGGGTTGTTATACCCAGCTGATGTCCATTATCATTAGAGTGATTGCAAAATATCCCAACTAACATATTAAAACAAAGAGTGAGAAGGTCACACTGAAAAACCAATCAGTAAAAACTAAATGAAAATTCCAGCCAAGCTAGAACTTCCAATGAGTAACTTCCCAAACCTCCTGTAACAGAGGCACATGGGATATATGCAAATGACCCTTATGAACATCAGGTGTTTCAGCTATATGGTGATTATGATTGCCCATGAATTTTATGTTTGAAGTCATTTTAATGGGCAATTTCAAAATTGTCCTGAAATTGTTCATTAAAATGACTTCAAACGTAAAAGTCATGGGCAATCAGAATCACCATATAGCTGAAACACCTGATGTTCATAAGGGTTGCTTGCATATATCCCATGTGCCTCTGTTACAGGAGGTTTGGGAAGTCACTCATTGGAAGTTCTAGCCTGGATGGAGTTTATATTGGGATTAAGTGAAATCTGAACTCTAAACATGATTTGAGCAATGTATCATATGCCTTAGTTTACTCAGTTCACTTCAGTTACAACTTATGCCACACAGAAAGTTACCTGACAGTTTTTCTTCAATGAGTACTATGCAGTGTGTTACAGGCTATGCAAAGACACCAAGCATATTTGTGCTACATAAAGCACCATAGACTAAATATTTCACTTTTTTTCCCTTAGGTGGGGAACCATGTTTGCACTCTATCAAGTGAAAAGCAAATGCATATTTAAGAAAGAAAAAATACATATTGAGAATAGTGCAATGTGATCTCTAAACAGTTTTTGAACAATGGCTCAGTGCCTCATTTCACTTCATTTATACCTTGTGCCATAGATTTAGACATCTTTCAGGTGTATTCTCTGTGGTAAGTACCATTCATGAAGCAGAATGCCGCACACTGATGCTAGGCATATTTGCTCCACATAAGGCAGCCTAAACTAAAATTTTCACTTTTTTCTTGGACATGCTACTGAGTGGACAGCAAATGGTAAAGGCATTAGAAGAAAATATGATAGACAAAAAAATCTGACAGTAAATTAAATGCAATCAATGGGTATATGTAGCAATGATCAGAGCAAGAAATGCATTCAAGTGACAAATTCATCCTCACATCTCATTGCAACATTAGAAATGTAATTTGTGGAACATATTATCCAACTTGCAGTTAATAATAAATAATGTGAAAGTAGACAGACAAAAGCTCATATTATTGACAAAAGTTGCTTTTTAAACACAATGATATCACACCATGTGATTAATTATATATTCAGACCACCTTCTGTAAAATTACCAGCACATGGATTTGAACAATGCATCAGCTGTCCCTTTTCTCTAAGATCATTGCACTTACACCTTGTGCCACAGACATACCCCAGGATTCATGAAGCTTGTGCCAGACGCAGGCATAGCGTAGTCGGAATAATGCCAAATATGGCCGTCGAGCGATTCAGGTATGATCCAGTTCCACGTGCACTACTGGCATACGCCAGAACTGCGCAGCCCTCGGCATAGGTATGCTAATCACCCCATGCACAATGTCGCACCATGCAAATGAAGGAAGATAGCGATTCATGAAGTGGTGCAGGCATAGCGTAAGCCCAGGGAAATGTAAACCAAAAAACATGGTTTACATTTTCCCAAACAGAACATCAGAGCTATGGAAGCAGACCAGACTCATGTATTACAAAGTTAACATATGCCAATGGCGAAATACACAGCCAATGGCATAAGAAAAGATGCACAACACCAAAAAAACAACATTTAATGTCATGTCCACAGTAACACGCAGTACAACTGCAGGACATGTGTGCGCAAAAAGGAACATAAAGAAAATATATAAACATGTCATAAAATCGCAATGTAATACAAATCAGGTTTTCACCGTAATACGCATTGGTAGGCATGGAACACCACAACCAAGGTGCAAGGGTTGCTAAGGGCCTGCGACAGTGTTCGGCACAGTAACTATGAATTAGTAGTCAATGCCATGCAAATGAGGCAGGTAATACTGAATCGCAAACGTACCACCGGATGAAGGATGTACCAAATGGCGCAGCTCTATAATACTGAGGAGTGGCTCATAGGAGATACATGACATCAGCAGAGGGGTGTGCCACCGTAGCAATAAGCACATTGGAGCAATGCAAATCTAGCCTGGCAATTGCTAAGCAAAGCTGCAGGACAGGGGTGGGGAGGAAGGTATAGAATCGTTTTGCTGAGAGCATACATGGTGCCCGAAAGCGCATGTGTACGGGGATAAAAATGTGCCCGAAACCCGGTAAGCGGATGCATGCGCTGTGAACAATAGCACAAACAGGAAGGTCAGAGGAAGAAAAGAAGGAAATGTCAAAGTAGGGTAATTGGAGTACTACTGAGCAATTAACACCAATCAACTCATGGCGGCCAATCGATGGCAGCTGACAAGTCTGCTCACAGAAACCTGCAAAACAGGATAGCGGAGGCGTTGGATTGCAAAGAAAGGAGGGGAGGCATTGGATTGCAAAGACAGGAGATCTGTCATAGCAGAGCAAAGCAAACTGACAGTAGACCGGCAATAGCACACATTACGCAAGATAAGCCAGGTCTAGGAAAGTACAAATGAAAGCAGGCTGCTGGATGCATGCCAGAAAATGGTAGGTGGAACATGCAGAAATGTAAAGGGAAGGTCAAGAGGTAATCCACGGCAGCCAAATGTAATTCAACACCAAAGGCACCACAATAGTAGTTCCAGTAGTAAAACACATAAGATACCCTGTAGCTATGATCGTACATACACACCTTATGACATCATCGGTGTTCACAGCACAATAGTATAAAGTGTGAAAGCACCCTACACACACCTGTGTATTCCCAAACACTGCACCATAGGTGTAAACATACAGGGAACTTTTTAAATGTACATGTTGGGAGCTGCCATAGCTGTGAGTCATCAGCATGTGTTAGAGACTGACAGTATTGTGGAGGATGATGCCGACAACCACCGCAGGCCCAGGAGGAGGAGAAGAGTGTTCAGACCAAGGGTAACCTACCAGGGGCTACATGATCTGGAGATAGTAGAGCATTACAGGGTGGACAGGGACATCTTACAGCAAATAGTGGAGCTGTACTGGCCACGCCTGAGAACCAGAAACAACAGAGGGGAACCCATCCCAGTGGACATGAAGGTATGTGTATGTTTGCGAATACTAGCCACAGGTACCTTTCAAAGGCCAACTGGAGATATAATGGGGATCTCACAGGTATCAGCATCCAGGGTACTACACCAGTTCCTGGATGCCATGTTACCACATGCCAATGAGCATATATACTTCCCCCGAACTCAGGAGGAGTTGGCCAGCAATATGCGTCACTTCCACCATGTGGCACACTACCCGGAGGTACTGGGTGCGATAGACTGCATGCACATACAAATCAAGTCACCACCCGGTGAGCATGGTAGGCGCTACATAAACCACAAGGGATTCCACTCCATCAACTGCCAGGTCGTGTGCAATGCCCAGGGCATTATCATGGATGTGTGTGCTGGCAGCCCTGGAAGCTGCCATGACTCCCATATCTGGCATGCCTCACAGCTGTATCAGGTATTTGTCAGGGGGGACATCCCACATGGCCACCTTGTGGGGGATGCTGGCTATGCACTGGAGCTGTGGATGATGACTCCCATCAGAAATGCACACACACCCATGCAAGAATGCCATAATGAGGCACACGCACAAACCAGAATCATCATAGAGCGTGTATTCGGGATGTTGAAATCACGGTTCCGGTGCTTGGACACATCTGGTGGAGCCTTGCAGTACGCTCCAGGCACGTGTGCCCACATCATCATAGTATGTGCCATGCTACATAATATGATCCTGCGGAAACAGCTGCAGCAGGGACAAAATGGTGAAGGCCCTCATAGCCCACCGCAATTGCCAAGGCCATCACAGGCACAGAGGGATTCAGACCACGAACACACTTTGCCAGCCCCAGAAGGCAGACGGAGGCATGCCCAATATGCCTATGCCTTGGCAAAGAGGGAATGTATAGCACATACTCTGACAGTGTAGGCCCCTACAGACTGACACACCTCTCCACCTGCACACACAGTAAAATGAATGGCACACAAACATGACCACATGTAAATTTTAATGTATAGGTGGCCCACTGTGTGAATCCCACATAGGCAGCCCTCAAACATTGTACACACAACAGCTATTGGAACACAGAATGTCAACACCTGAACAGCACATGCGCCTATCAGCATATGGTGGTGCTGTGTGTATAGGTTCCCAGGTACATCGGTAGGTACACGGCCGATTGTCAGAGGCCATACACCAAATGGGGCAAACAGTGTCCGCTATTGCCACAACATCGAGTAACCAACTGTCGCTTAGTGGAGCAGAGGCAATCGCGGGAGCACATGTGTGTAAGCACTGTTCTGCACACACTCAGCACAGAGTCCCTGCTGTGTTAATGAGGGGCTCCACATAATGTAATCATAGATGTTGTGTCAAGGCATGGGGTGTACCCATGACAGGTATTCGTCACCCCAGCATGCTCCACCTACGGTCGTTTGAAGGTGTAGCACAGTATCATGTGTGGCTCACTGTGACATACATACCCAATGCAGGAGCACATCCAGTAAACATCACATGGACATACCATTAACTGGACTCATCAATATGTAAACTAACTGAGTTACCCATGTGAGTGCAGTATGGAGTAATAGCTGTAGTATACTCCACATACAAAATGACATAACACGTGTACAAATCCTAGATGTCCAAGTGTTAAATGCAGTGACCGTCGTGCATGTTCCCAGTCCCACATCCTGCAAGGGATGTAATGTAATCCCGAAGGCACGAGTAATGCATGTCGGATGCAGGTCATCAGATCATGTTTAGCACACGTTAGTGGGAATATGCGTTGCCCACTGCTGGTAAGCGACATTTAAATATGACTATACGGATATGCGCGAAACAGGGATAAGCTTCTCCAAATATCATGCAGATCATGGTCAATGATGTCCAGAACAGGTGAAACCAGCATTATTCACCCCTGTACAAATAGCGCCTGCTCTGAAGGGTAAAATGACCACTGCCAGGAGTAGAACATGCAATCATGTATACAATCACCTAACAGTATTGCTAGCCAAGATGTACCTATGGTAGGGCTGCCACCTCTTTAAATGACCAATGTGGGACATACATCAGATGTCTGCAGGCCGACACATACACCCGGCCAGTACGAAAATCAGAACTTCAGTGTTTTGCCTAGATAAAATCTTATTCTTGTAATGTTTACTTACATATTCTGTTTCTATAACATATAGGTGGTTCAGCTACAGAATAACTGTTTTATGCAACTATTACATAAACTATAGGAAATAAGTATGTCCTAAACTCTCAGGACATTTGCCATGTTTACAGATATTTTGCAGGACACAACTGCCCAAAGAGGGACAGCTAGTAACCCTAACCTATGGCAGGTGTGTAATGTGACAGGTACAGACACAAACGTGCGGAGTCCAGGAAACAGTATACAATGACAAGTACACAATGAAAGGTGTAGCTTGCCTGTCACTTTCCTTGTCAGATATATATATATATATATATATATATATATATATATATATATATACACACATATACACATATATATATATATATATAATACAGATAGAAAGGGCGATAGAGTGATATATGTTGATATATACGGATTCAACGATATCTGCAAATATATATAGATAGGTCAACGACATTCATAACACCTTGGAGGTACAAATAAATAGGATACCGCCAACTATGGAATATGTAACATACCGACACATGTAACTACGAGGCTGAAAGACTGAAAGAACATAGTACCGGAACAGTACAACTGCGAGTAATAGTATGACGATATGAAGGGACATTTAGTTTCCGCTGCCGGTGTTGCGGTCCACATAGGTACTGTGTTCAACTGTGTTTGTGAGTGCCGTAGTCTGTGTATGTGTGTGTTGATGGTGCCGTGTGCATCTCCATGTGACTGTAATGTGTGTGTGTGTCTGCATCATGTGTCTGTTAGTGCCAACTCGGAGGTAGATCATTACGGTAGGTGTGGGTATAGCTAGCCATAGGCATACGGTTACCACCTGTCCCACATTAGGAGGGACAGCCCCTCCCTGGGCAGGTGTGTCCTGACATAAAACATTACAAAGGGAAACTGTCTGAGATTGTAGGACATTATTATGTCCCATATATTATGTAATAGTTGCATTAAATAGTTATGCCTGTATGTAAGAAACGTAAATGTTACATGCAATATGATAAGTAGCCAAAGTCCTACAACAAGTATGTATTGAGTATAAAAGTATGTGCTATCCTGTGTACTGACTGTGGGTATGTGTCGGCCTGTAAACAGCGATGTGTGTCCCGCAAGTGTCCCACAATGTCCATATGAAAAGGTGCCAACCCATGGCAAACAGGTTCTGTCACCAACACAACTGCAATGACTGCAAATATCTGGGACAGAAATACAAGGGATAGCTGTCATTTAGACATATCCCTTTACATATCGCTGCAATTCCAGGGGTATGGAAGTATCAACCTCACCTGCATACTATATAGAAACCAATTAACAATGTCCCAATGTAAAATCCCGTAACATAAGTCTACTAAATGATAGCTCTTTAATTAGGGACGGAGCCCACACACATATATATGGAATATGTAGAAATGCAAGCCCCACAAACCTGTATATGCTACGTACACCCACCGACATCCCCCACACTAGAAACTGTAGCAATACAGACTATAATTACAGCACAAACATCCAGTCAGTCAATTACATCTGCAGAACCGTCAACATACCTTGTGAGAGACGCAATTAAAAGCGCCATGCAAAATTGTAGCCGTGATGTTACAGGTTTTGTTTGCAATAGTTCGTTATCAGATGGTTGGGATGACAGGTACACCCACATGTTGAACCACATACTCTAGCTGTCACACACAATCCACAGGGGACATGAATCCAAAGTATACTTGTCTCTACACATAGCAGTTGCAATTACACACAACAAAACACAATACAGGCCGTCTCCCCGAAGGTAGGGCAAATGGGCAATGCCCAAGTGAAGAATTTAATTATACCCCACTGTTGCCACGTAATTGGCAAATGGAGTAGCTGCACAGCTGATGTGGAAGTAATTAGTCACTCAGGAGCACCAATTGGTGGCAGGAAACCCACATGTTACAGGTATCGACGTATATAAGGATGACCTGCCAGACATTCAAACTGTATGCTCATATCATATACTTGTTTAAGCAGTGTAAGAGAGATAGAGATGAAAGTTCGGAACGAAAACAAGGTATGTAGAACACTCGGTATGTACGTTTATGTATAGCATGTTTTGTATTTAATTATTTAGTGTATGTATAGCCTGGTTTGCATGAATTAAAAGTGTCCGCAATGCATAAAGTGGGAAAAGGTATTTATGTAGTGATGTCTTGTTGAGCATACTAACGCTTGTAGAAACTGTGCGTCCGGCAGTGGGCCACAAGGTACACATCACAAACACCACAAGGGATGCTACATGAGGGCTTTAAACAGAACAATTCCATGCAACCCGCCATCAGTGGTAGGGTATGTCCAACAAGTACGTGCCATAGCAGGGGATAATATATGTTGATATACTGTCACAGTAGGCATGTGTATGGGCATATAACGACAATGACACGTCTAAGGTGGTCCCGCTGTGCAAGTATGATTTGCATTATGGGATACTATGTAAAATATGTGTAATGTATAGTATTGTAGGTAGATATGTCAGATATTGTACACAGCATAACAGGCATATCATGCATACCAAAGGTATCGTCTACTGGCATATACAATAACAGGATACATATGGCTTGTAGGCACGGGACAGTGTAATAGCATGATAACTAATCTAAATGGAAGGGCTACCAAGTAACCATGCACAAAGGACATGTAATAGCTTCACAGGTTCATAGTGGGGTATTATGCAGTCTGGCAAGTCTATGTGTAAGCACAACTACAGTGTTCACACCAGTGGCACTTCTCTAGGGTAGTGCCCTGTGAACAGCAGAGTCATGTGGTACCTGCACCTCTGCACAGTACAGCCACTGCAGTGATCCCTGGCGTACATGTGTCTCCCAACCACCAAGTGAGGTATCACATGAACAGTGCTACTGAGTGTCCCTGCGTGATGTACATAGGACTCATGTTCCAAAGCATGGTGAGTGTCCGGATTGGGAATGTAACCCTCAAGCACATCCCACTCATCACTGCGTGTGTGCACATATCCATGAGCATGTTGCTCACTGTGGCTTTTGCTTATGTCGCGTATGTGGAGTATATCCATTAATATTGTTGTGGACATGGGCCCTGTCTGTTCAGCAGAGGTCATCCCTGAGTATGTAGTATGCAAATGTGTACAGACGTGCTGTCCTTACGTCAGCCACATACTTTAACTGTCGGAGCTCAATAAACATCATGGTGTGTTAATGTTGTGGTATGTAAAGCTGTAGCTGTTGTTTAAGGTACACCCTAAATGGGGTGGTGTACCCTTGAATGTGTGTAGATGTCTGGAGTTCAAAAGTGCAATGGGTGCCTATGTACCAGTTACACACCCAGTACAGATAAGTGTGGCCATGTAGAAGGATATCCATGCCACAGTGGCAATATGGTAACCACAGGAGTGGGTGTGACATACGTGTGTACTGCGAACACGTACAATGTGACATGTATGTAGGGGACTACAACCTAAGTGATAGTCAGTGGATGAATGGTGTAATGCAAAGGTGATGTTCATGCACCTTGTGTCATGCAGCTTGAGGCCATGATAGTCATATCAGGTATCTGTCACAGTGACACCCGTATGGATGGAGGCAGTATCAGCTGGTGGATCAATCATGGCAATTTGTATGCAGGGGTTTGTAAAGCTAGGCAGGGAAAGTCCCTCTGTGCTAGCCTGTACCTCAGGGAAGGATATACTGAACATGAGGGGCCCTATGACTGAGGACTGTGGTATGCCAAGTGTAACTGAAATGCAGTAAGTACTATGGTATGCTACCCTCATTGTGTGTGTCCTATCCATGAGCCACGTTGCATAACATCCTGAGACATAGGGTACAATGTGCAGGTGGATGTGTATGTTGTCAATACCAGAATGGAGAACGGTGCTGAAAGGCATTGAGAGGACAATGTAGGATGTATGGACCCCTGTACCATCATGAACTACCCTGGTAACTGTATGAAAGGAGTCCACTAGGTGTAGGAGCCATGCTCTGGCCCTAACAAGTCCAACCCAGGTGGCATCAAAGGACCGGAGACCAACAATGTTTCTGTGAATGACATCCATGATGATGTGCCCCATAGCCGTGCAGAACAGTCCTGTCAGGTGTGTAGGACTATAGTCCCACTCGTGCATTGTGGCGCCACCTGTGTGGAGTGTGGTAAATGTTGCTGTGTGCCATTCAGAGGCCACAATGTCTGATACAAGGCTATTACTGAATATGGTGGCCGAGTGCGGAGACATGTCATTCAGAGGTTTGTGGACATCACAGCCTGGGACTTTGGAAGGTGACATGGGGCCAGTGTCTCAGGACATACAGAGTGCAGGTTAGTACTGTGTAGGTGTGACCGCAGGGACACTGCAATGTTCCTGCATGGATTGTGGCCCTGTAGTGAGTGAGAGGGTGTAATGTTAGCATTGAATCCATCCACCAGCATGTTGCCAACATCACCTGGGTCTGTAATGTTCCTGAGTGACTGTTGTATGTGAGAGCAGATGTGGGTATTGACATTGACTACTGACATATCACCATAATGCCTTGTGGTACACTCCGGAATGTGGCGCAGTAATGTTTACGTAGCTAGTCTTGGAGTATGTGATGAGGGATCCCATGGCCCTACCGAGGCTGACCAGAGAGCTATCCCACCCATGGGATTGTACTCCACTGTGCAACAGCCTCCACCTGTTATTGTAAATTATGTCCATGGAATTTGACCACCAGAGTGGCGTCTGTTATCTGGTGTGTACCATCATGGCTCTGTGTGGAATAGCATGATCCATGCAGTCATGTATGTGCTAATGAAGTGCACTGGGGTATGTTTCACCATTTGTATGTGCATTGTCCATCTGCATGGGTGTCATGACGTTAACTACTGCTGTCATAAGACGTCTGTAGTAGATGTCGTAGTACTCATGTACTGTGTATGCCATGAAGGGTGTGGTGCCGTGATGTGGCTAACTAGGGTGATTAGCATATGTTCAGAATCCACCAATGAGGGGATAACCCCAGGTGTGGAACACCAGTCACATATTGGTAGTGTTCATGTCAAGGATAATGTTGATCTTGGAGGTGGTGTGTATGGGTTGATCCAGCCGAGTGGAGGTTATGACTCACGAATGTGTCGGTACATGAGTGGCTATCCCAGTTAAGTGTGGGATAGTGTCAGTCACACATCAGTAGTAGCTGTCTGAGCCCTACTATCCAGTACACCAACAAATGAGGTCTGGTAACCATGGGGTATGTTGTTGAATCTGTAGCTTGTTACAATGTGTATAGCAGTTCTGGACACAGTTAGTTGCACGTGGAGCACCTCTGATGCATTGTGCTAAGTAACTAGCCAGGATGTGTGTACAACATAGTGGGATATGGGAACACCTCAGCCGTCGGTGTGCCGGTCCAGGTATGTGCCTCAAAGGCATGGTCTGTCTATAACTTGTCATTGCAGGTGTGCTCTGCAGAGCCTATAGGCAGGTCCCAGTCACTGCAGAGATATTGAAGTGGTGCATTATAAGGTGTGCCTTGCCTGTGTGCGTCACAGAGGAAGATGCAAGCAGTGTGTCACATGACCCCATGTCTTGCTTGCCAGTTAACGTTCTGCCGGTGACTGTTATTGGAAACTGTGCAAGACAGGCAGTATAGAAGCTGCAAGAGCCTTACATGTGATCTGTACTTCCAGGGCTGACAGGTGCAGGTCATCTGTGCCAAAGCATTGTGTTTGACCAGGTCAATTAAAGCGGACAGATACCAGATGCCTGTGGAATGACAGCAGACGCATAGGCAACTGTTGAAGTGACACAGTCAGTCATTGTACAGTGGTATTGGGTCCAGATGAATGCGTAATGCTCCCCAGGGCTTGGCCCACACCTTCAGGGCTACAAGACTGGTGAGCTATTGCATGTCCCTGCACACGTAGTCTGTGAAGTGGCATCTCAGGGCAGTCACACTAACACGGAGAATGACAGTCACATCGTACCTGGTGAGGTGTGGCATGGGTGCATAGGTTATGTTGCAGAACCAGTTACCTGACAGCAAGATGTAAGCGACTATCGCCTTGTGTAGCCTGCTGTGTGGAACTGCAGTGTGACCGCCTACAGAGTCACCTATGACTGGTGTTTTGTGTATGTTATAACACCCTATTGGCTGTATGTGATGGGCACACATGAGTCTGTGGGCTATAAGTTGGTGATGTTGTGTTCCGTGATGGGGGCTGCCTCTGGTGCCTACACAGAGTATGGAGAGGTACTGCACATGTTGTCCTCATATGTGTGGCCTGTGGTGGAGATCATGTGAGACTATGTGATGAGTGGGGTGTGTTGCGAATGTTACACATCCCCACATGACTGTCAGGTGCAGTCAGGGTTGGTGACAGCATTACCCCCAGCAGGGCTGCATAAGTGTATCCCCCACAGGCTGTAGTGTCGTATGTTGGGAGGTGAGCATTGAATGTGTACATGAGACAATTGCTCTATTGCCACATGTATGACATATCCACCATATAGACAGGCAATAGCACTGGTACGTGACAGCTGGACATGCCTGTATATACAACCATGTCTCACAGGATATGTGAGTTACGTGTGTACAATGGCTGTTGTACCGTAAGCAAGCTGGAAATTTGAGGACAGCCAGTGTGCCTGTGGGAAATGGTGTGGAATGGGTGCTATATGAATCAGTAGTTCATGACATGCTCACAAGTTCTGAACAAGTGCTTAGCATGAACATACAATACAGATAGGGTGTTGGATAATATCAACCCACAAGTGGTGACGACAGTCATAATGGGTGGGACTGCACCATAACCCTGCTGAGTATGGTCTGCATGTCCATGAACTATTATCAATGTAGATGTTAGCAGTACAGATGTACAAGACAGTATGGATGTTTGATTACAAATATCCTTGTATGTCACAGGAGTGTTCTACCAGTGGCCTGTTGACAGACTCACAACTACAAAGGTGCCAGAGTGACATATGCATATCATACCAGTTCCAGCTACAGTAAAACAGGGTTAATGTGTTGTACTCCACCCTCATTGTAGCCTATACCACACAGACAAATGTTAGGCATCTGTGTATGTAAGTATGTGAATGGCCATGACCCATGAGCAATAGCTGTGTCAGTGTTGTGAACAACATACAGAATGGGCTGTGTGGGTGAGGTGTGTGACATATGTACACATTCTGATGGATGATATCAGCATTGTCACCGCTAGGTGAACATCCCTGTACCCATTAACTACCACCTAGGCTGTGGTCAACATTATGGACACTATGTAAGGGATGGTGCTGTGCAGTACACCTCCCTGACTTGGTGATGTCTCCAGGCCCCTTAGGTAGTCATACGAGGTACCCATGTAATGACAGGGTGCCATCCATGAGCACGGTGATCATTGGACAGCCATATACAGCACTGGGGTGACCAATATTGGATCACATATCACCTTTAAGGGGTAATGGCCATGCGTGGATGGGCAATACCAGCCTTCACAATTCTCACCTCCACTATGCCATACTGCCTACCTTGCATAAAGACATTTGCTACACCATGATGATGGACATGCTACATGTCCATATCCTGATCTGAAAGACATACGTCATGGACAGCCACCATCCTAATACTAGGATTGCCACATGCTGGACAGATCCCTGTGCCATACATGTGACATACTCCCCCCATACCATGCAACCCTGTCCATCAAAGCTGCACACGTCATCCCAGTCATACATGGTGTGATGGCCGCATGGTAGATATAGTATCAACTGTCTGGATCAGTAATGTGGCACTGATGCACCTCACAGTGGCATAATGGCTGTCGGTTACAGCTAGGAAACTTTGCCCGTACATGCTGTGGTTGATAACCATCCCTGCAAATTACGTCCGACTAGCCATTGTCCCATGTCTATCACATGTGCAACACAGGTGATCCGTGGCAGGATGTTGAACAGCTGTATGGTGCTATGTAGATGTATATGGTAAAACACATGCATGTACAGGTTACCATGCGTATGTGTGCATTGTCACTGCTCAAGTGCATTAAGGCTGTGTCTGTGTTGATATGTGACATATACACAGCATCAAGGTCAACAGCATTACCGTGGACACATCCAGGCATGTGCAAATAGGTAAGAACACCAGTGCAGGCAAGCAGACATGCCCACATCAAGACAGCATTCACATGGAGTATGAACACTATAATGAGGTGACACACATATATGGTGGTGATATCCAATGCATAATGGGTGTTACATGTGTGTGACACAAACATGTCAGTCGTGTCAGTGTCATGATGATTTGCAAAGATAAATGTGCAGATGTATTAGATGTCATAGAAATGTATGTGCAGCAGTATCTCTGTACATCTCTGAAGCTGTGACCTGTCACCATCATTATGTCTTACAGATAATGCCTCATACATGCCTTCCAGTATACAGCTGCCAGGAGGATGATGCCCTCATCCCGTACCTCCATGAGAACTATGAGGTGTTGTTCAGCCATGTGCCACAGCATGCCCAGCAGCGGGATGACCTGTGGCAGGATCTTCACAGGAGGGTGAACGATGTGGGTGGCCATAACCGCACCTACCAGCAGGTGTGCAGACACTGCATGGACCTGATACGACATGCAAAACAGCGTGCCACTGCAATCGCCAGGGAACAAGGTGGAACAGATGGTGGGCCACCAACTCAGCCCCCACTCACACAAACTGAGGAGTTACTGGCCAGTCTGGGGACACCCTCAGAACAGCATCCACAAACACTAGCTGCCATCTTGGAGGTGGGTGTCTCCCAACCAATGAGCCTGGAGTTTCCTGGTAAGTCAGTACTGCACATATGGCTGCTATATCCCATGTATGTGCATGTGTCACTGTACATTATGTAATGTAACAACATGTGCATGGTATGTGGACACACATGCTGCATACTACAGTAGGCCACCCTGTGTATGCACACATGTGCATACTATATGCTATTGTACAGGCAAATGTGTTAACATGCACAGTGCACCCTGTGGCTGTCATACAATCATGGATAATGTTCATACTGCTGTGTCACCCCTATACAGGTACCTCTGGCATGCCGCACAGACATGAGTCCATTGCAGGTGAGACTGTCATCAGTATCAGGCATGTAAAAGCATAGATCTATTCACCATGTGGCCAGTTAACACTTGTACACTTGATGTTCATTCCATTCACGATGTACAGGTCATGTCACCCATCATTCACACAGGCCACCCATGTGCAATATATACAAACAAACTGATATACCGACATGGAACCAGAGTATTTGTCATCGCTACATGTGTGGTCAGCTGTGCATACAACAGTGGAGGTGTTCTACAATGGAGGCATATGTACTATACATTGGAACAACATGTGTGGTACCAAACAGTACCACACAGTGAGCTGTGATATGGGCAGCCCACAGGAGTCACCATTGTGCTATATGCCCCTGCAATGGGTGCACACATTGTGATGTGCCATCTGACATGTCCCAGACATATAGAGTATTGGCTACAATAATGTCACACTATCCCATAACCCATACCCCACATACAACCTGTTGTCTGCATAGCCCTGTGAATGGTGACATATCTGACATCTATGGGTGTATGTCATATGGGACAACACAGACATGTGTGATAGAAGGCCATCACACACATTTGTCCAATACATGTGCACACATGGCCATGGGGGATGGCCAGAGATACGTAGCCACACAGTAGATGTGATGTGTATACATCCTGTTTCACATTGTCCACACATGGTCCAATTATAGCCTTAGTTGACCGATGATACAGTTGATGTGGTACACTGGACATCCTAAAAGCCTGTGCACAGCCAGTGGAGGTGTCACTGACATCTACCATATAAGATGTGTTGAACATCACGCCTGTGTCATAGCATGACAGTAGTCACCTCTACAGCATCAACATACATTGACACCACATCAGGCCACAGATACTGTACATTTCCCTTGCTGCTGTAGGACATCACCATTAGCTGTGCACCTCGTGTGTGTGGTACAGTAATGTCATGTTGGACATGGTGAATTGACAGGTCCACTATGTGTAGACATGGTTGCCAGGCAGCTAAGACTCTGTAGTTGTTGTGCAGGGGTGTCATCTGTAGGTCCTCCCATGACCTGTCACATGAAAGAGCATGGTTTGGTGTGTATACACCTCAGCATCGTGGGTCACAATCCACAGTTATGTCATGGGTATGCATGCAGTTATGGCTATGCAATGTGTACATACTGTATAGCAATATAGACGCCTCATGATGCCATGCAATGGCACAGTGTCTGTACTTCACACTGTAGAGCAATGTAGGCTCACACTTCCCTTCCATGCACATGCACATCTGCTAAACATGCATTCTATCTGTGGGGCATACAGACAACACTGCAATGTGATGGCCATTACGACGCTGTACATGTCAGGACACCATTGTGTCAGACATGTATGCATGTTAATGCACACGTCAGCAGATTACTTGTCAAGATCACGTCAGCCATGTGTACTGTTATCCTGTTCTGGTCCACATGGTGTATCATGGGGATGCATGCATACTACCATGATTGTGTGAACTGCATGGCTACTGATATGACACCCGCTTGCTGTATTGTGCACCCCAGGGGGTATGCTTGCTAACACTATTAATGTCTGAGCTGCATGCCGTCTGCTGTATCACAGGCATGCTGCATGCCATCTGTCAAATCACATGCATGGTGTGTGTGTGTGTGTGTGTGTGTGTGTGTGTGTGTGTGTGTGTGTGTGTCTGTGTGTGTGTGTGTCTATGTGTGTGTCTGTGTGTCTGTGTGTGTCTGTGTGTGTGTGTCTGTGTGTTTGTGTCTGTGTGTCTGTGTGTGTGTCTGTGTGTGTGTGTGTGTGTGTGTGTGTGTGTGTGTGTGTGTGTGTGTGTGTGTGTGTGTGTGTGTGTGTGTGTGTGTGTGTGTGTGTGTGTGTCTATTGTAATTTAGAGTCTTTCTTTGCATTCACAGGTGATGTAGGTGTGTTACTCTCCTGCGGTCCATCTGATGTTAGTGTCCCCACAGATACTAACAGTGATGAACATATGCATGAGGTACAGGCAGGGTTGTCAGGGGCTGAATCTGTGCCAATGGTTGCCATCCCAGCTATGTCCCCCTCTTCCCTGCACACAGTTCTGCTGCCAACACATACCGCATCACCGATGGCCATAGAGGAAGGACAGTCAGCGTCTGTTAGCGTGGAACAGGAACGTGTGGTGGCTACAGAAGGTGTGTCTCCACACCATGGTGTCAGTATAATGTCTACAGATGTGCCACACAGGCATGTGGCCAGTGCTGCTCGTAGGAGGACCTCTGGCAGACATGCACCTGCAGGACAGAGCGCAGCAGCTGGTATCACAACTGTCATACACATACGGATAGCTGATGTGTGGTACACACACCACACCTGCCTACGTCATGCTTTCCACACTGCAGTATGTACAGATGTCTACAACAGTGTACAGGGGTGTGTCACAATTGGGATGTATTCGCCACCATATGTGGCATATATGGTCACACATGCAAAAATACATGGCAGTACTGTGAATGATACACCTGCTGTATGATGATACGTCTGACAGACATGCAGCAGTATTGGCCGCATTATGTGTACCAACGCTATGTCCAGCAATTGTGCTGCTATATGCACATGGGAGGATGTAAGTGTTACAGGTGTTGAGTGACGTACAGTTGGTAACACCTGACCGCTGTGTAGGTTTTATGTCTTCACCATCAGGTAACAGTAACATAGCGTATGTTTGCACATGTAATGGTATGATGGCGTGTGACACACCTGTGAGCCGGACCCGGCGAACATCCATCTACACAGGTGGATCACCACTTTACTTACACACATCCATCCATACCTGATGTACATCCTACCGTACTGTCAGTATGTCACTATATACAGGTGTCAATGATGGGGCTACATTGCAACTGCATGTTGTAGTTAGGCACAGATGAGTTACTTACATCAGCTACTGCACATGCATGGCAGCTGCATGCACACTACAGTTTGTACATGTGCGTTGGTCCTACATGCCTGTCATGTAGCCATGTTTGTATGCATTGCAATCGGTGGACATGTGTGTTGACATACATAACATATGGACTGTTGTATGATATGATGGGTGTCATGGGTAACTAGTACAGAGGGAATGTGTCCTCGGTCAACATTGCTACCTCATGTACAGTTGGCATTCAACAGCCATGGACCCACCTTCCATTTGCATGCGTATGATTGCTGTAGCCACTTGTCTGCACGGAGGACAGCAAAAGCTATGCTATGTACATATGTGTTGTATGTGTGGTCCATGCACATATCCACTGCAATTACATGTATGACATATCCAAACATGTGTTTGTTGGTGTACAGAGACAGTCATCTGTCACAGCTGTGTAAGACTCAGGGCCCGTGTTATGTGTAGAGCCGACCTGGTTATGTACAGTGGTATCATTGTAATGCATAACACATGATGGAACCCTGTCGGTACATGTGTAGTCTGCACAGTTGCTGTACACCTATGTACAGTGCACTGGTCATGAGTCACATGGTGTTGTGTTGATGTATTGCTGGTCCAACGACATGTGATGTCTGAGGACTACATTGTAGTCTGCGGTGTGTACCTCTGTGATCTGCACCTGAGACATCTGTGATGGCTCCTGAGTGTGCACCGGTCAATACATGTGAGTGGCCTTCATGTACATGGGGACAGTAATACCATACTGTGCCCTTCCGTGTTTGGTATCCATGTGCATGCAAGACGGCCCTTTGCAACTGCTAACTGTGCGAGCATGCCCAGTATGCCGTTATGTAGTTGGACACACAGTACATTCCAAACTGCGCCCTTACGTGTTTAGAATTTGTGTGCATGCAAGACGGCCCTTTGCAACTGTTAAGTGTGTGAGCATGCCCAGTACACTGTTGTGTAGATGGACACACAGTACATTCCAAACAGATGTGTGATACATACATGTGTGCATGGCCAGTGACACTTTGTGTCGGTGATGTAACTCTGTGTATGGGCATGGCCATTAACTCCTGTATAGCGATGGTGGACATCCAGGCAACAGATGTCCATTTTCAACATCACGATGGATGCCTATATTGAACACACTGACAGTCTTGCAGGGTGTACTGTCTGTGACGCGTCCCGTACCTATGTAGTATTTTTGTAGTGCTCCGTAGATATTTAGTTGCCCCGATCACACCACTGCCGTGTGTTTGTCTACTTCTACCTTGGGACAGTAATATGCTTTCAGACTGCTCACTCTCTATACATTCCCTATCGGCATCCTTGCCTTTGTGGAAGATGTCACCCACCTAGAAGTATGCCTCTGGGAGTGCTGTTTTCAGTAATCTTGGTGGCGTCTTCTGTAAATGTGTATTGCTGTAGTGTGATAAGGTAGTTAGGTGTATGTTCGACTCCCAGCCCTGCAAAGTGTGTGTGTGTGTGTTTCCAGCTGCCTGGGGACACAGTAAAGCTTTTAGATGCCTCACACCACATACATTCCCTATTGGCATCTTAGCCTTTGCGGATGATGTCACCCACCTAGAAGTATGCCTCTGGGAGTGCTGTGTTCAGTAAACTTGGTAGCGCATTCTGTAAATGCGTATTGCTGTAGTGTGATAAGGTAGTTAGGTGTATATTCGACTCCCAGCCCTGCCAAGTGTGTGTCCAGCTGCCTCGGGACATGGTAAAGCTTTTAGATGCCTCACACCACATACATTCCCTATCGGCATCTTAGCCTTTGCGGATGATGTCACCCACCTAGAAGTATGCTTCTGGGAGTGCTGTGCTCAGTAATCTCGGTAGCGCATTCTGTAAATGCGTATTGCTGTAGTGTGATAAGGTAGTTAGGTGTATGTTCGACTCCCAGCCCTGTCAAGTGTGTGTTCATAGGTTCATAGGTTCATAGGTTCATACTGCCCTATATGGGCAAGGGCATTAGCCTATATATAAGCCTGGCTTATGTGGCTTCCTTTTTTTTTTTGAATAAACTATGCCTATCATTTCATTGTGCCTCTGTCTCAAGCAGTGACGCCTGAGTAATCCCCTGGGTATATCTGCAATCTCCCATCCATTGGTCAAGATTCCTCTGGGTGATGAATCTGTCCTCCAGCACGCGTTCTATTTATAACCGTGTCAAGGTTTAAGTCTCCCGCCCTTGTGGTTCTGAGGGATCTAGATTTTTGAGGTGAAGCATATTCATCAAGGTCACCTCTGAGCAAGCGGTATGAGACTGAATAGAGCTGGAGTTCTTTCAGTCGGGCAGTGTGTGTATGTTTCCAGCTGCCTGGGGACACAGTAATGCTTTTAGACGCCTCACACCACATACATTCCATATCAGCATCTTAGCCTTTGTGGAAGATGTCAGCCACCTAGAAGTATGCCTCTGGGAGTGCTGTGTTCAGTAATCTCGGTGGCGCATTCTGTAAATGCGTATTGCTGTAGTGTGATAAGGTAGTTAGGTGTATGTTTGACTCCCAGCCCTGACAAGTGTGTGTGTGTGTGTGTGTGTGTGTGTGTGTGTGTGTGTTTTCAGCTGCCTGGGGACACGGTAATGCTTTTAGATGCCTCACATCACATACATTCCCTATCGGCATCTTAGCCTTTGCGGATGATGTCACCCACCTAGAAGTATGCCTCTGGGAGTGCTGTGTTCAGTAATCTTGGTAGCGCATTCTGTAAATGCATTTTGCTGTAGTGTGATAAGGTAGTTAGGTCTGTGTTCTATTCCCAATCCTGCCACATGTGTGAGAGTTTCCCACTGCATGACAACAGTACATTGCTTTTACACTATTCACTCTCCGTAGAATCCGTGCAGCGTCTTTGCCTTTGATGCTGATGCCAGCAAGCTAGACATATGCCTGTGTGAATGCTGTGATCTAGTAATCACGGTAGCGCATTCTGTACATGCGTAATGCTGTAGTGTGATAAGGTAGTTAGGTCTGTGTTCTGCTCCCAACCCTGCCAAGTGTGTGTGTGTATATCTATTTATATATATGTAATGAAGATAGATATTGATATGTATATGGATATTAGCACTATTGAATGTGCTGCATTATCTGTACGTGAACACCTTTGATGTATGTAAATCTGCTATGGCTCTGTGATAGTGCACATACTGTGTGCTGTAGTGATCCTGGGTTATAGTTGTGTAGTGACCAGTTATTTTGTTGCTGGGTATTACAAGGGACATTGACAACAATGTTAGTACAGCACCTTTAAATGGTCGTGTGCACATCTCAGCAACAGTCAGCAGTGGTTATTACTTTGGAGGATGAGTATGGCTCATATCACTATGTATTAACTGACACTACTGTGCAAATCAGGTTAACATTACTGACTCCCATTTATCCACAGGTTGTGATACAGATCCCAGGAATGTATGTGTATACATTGACAGGTGCAGGACTGGAATATTGTTGAATGCATGGAGAGGTGTCCATGGCCAGTAATGGTGATCTGTACAGCCTGGCAAATACGGTCTGTGACTGTCCCACAACCTCCTGTATATAGCTGACACATGCTGAAACTGTGTACATACAGACACACACACATGAAACAAACAGCTAGGGCTAACACATACACACACACATTGCATCAACATTGGGCCATGCAAACACTGTTTTCCCTCACACACACACATACTTACATGTTGATTGGATGTCTCAATGACAGGCTCTGGAAAAGAAACACCATACCCAATGCATATGATGACACCTGTGCCACCACCTGTAATGTGTAACATTGATACAGGAACAGACTAACATGGTGCTGATGCACAGGGTGGCTTTATAGCACTGTATTAATATTAAACTGTTGTTAACTCAAAGTGTGATATCCTTCTAGGTGTATGTAAGCAGGCATGATGCATTGCAGCTATGACCATCAATGTAGTTTAGTTTACAGCACTGTTGATTCTGAAGATTTATTATCCATCCATGTGCCATTTGACTGATGTGTGTAGCATTGGCAGCATGTGTTTCAGAGTGTGCAGTACATGTGTGATGTGTGTAGTACAGATTTATACATGCTTATAAACGCGTACACTGGCTTACATGACATTACACAGGCTTCAACATTCTTACACTAGCTTACACATTCTTCAACGTGCACACACGGGCTGACACACACGCACACATGCTTACTCGGGCTTACAGGCGCTCACAGGTGCGAACACACTGTCAGCAGGTTTGCAAGACACTTCAGTGATATCCATGGCATACACTGTCAGTTTCCTGACTGTACCTAGAATAAATCATAACACGCGTCTTCCACTGATGAGTAACTGACAGCAAACATATGACACATTGCTCCAATAGGATTACAGTGTTTTATACATACACACTCATGATGTCACCTATCTTCTACTCTGATAGTCCCCTTAACCTACTCCTCCACTGTAGTGGCTTGGCCCATATGGCATGACAAATTGTGATTCACTATCCTCAGCCTCAATTGCATCAGATTGCCTACTAATGCTTGGTTACATCTCTGACAGAGTGCTTCCACACATAGCAACCAGTACTCAGTAGCCATCTTGTCTTCAGCTTGCCATTCACCTGCATGGCGAGCTAACTGTTAACTAACATTACAATTTCTATGTGTATTTTAAATATTTTTCTTGTTTTAAAAGCACATCGCATTTTCGCGCCGCTGCACTACGCTTACACACCGAAGATCGGGGTAGGACAGATAGAGTTTTATTAATTTCCAATGGAAATATATGCCACTGGCCATATATTTAGCCATTGGCATGCTTCTTCAACTGAATTCATCCTTTATTTGCAGCTGACATTGCTCCATTTAGCTACTTGCAGAACGTAACTCGGTTAACATCCGAGTACATTTCTGCACATAACTCTACTCTTGCACGGACAGCTTACTGTTTCATGTATCACAGATTGACATAATTTGCATAGCTTTCACCTACAAATGGGGTTATTTGCATATCCTAACATTGTCCATGCATCGTTTGTTTTAGGGGCTGTCTTACACGCCCCTACAGGATATTGCTGAATAGCTCGGCAGACATCTTGCCTTGCTCTACTCTTCCTCTACTCGTACATGCCGACCAAGGCTCCATGACTCCTGGCCTAAGCTTTGCTGTGTGCTAATATGTCTATTTGTAGAGTATGCATGGCTGTAGGTATGGTTTGACCTGCTACGTCTAACATTTCTACAAAGCAGCTCCCACTTTCATCATTTGTAATGGTGACAGCCCTATAGGTACTATATATACAGCTGTGACATTTGACATGTCAACACATACCTGCAGTCAATACTAAACTGACTACTTCAGCGCTTTTCATACCTTCAGATTATTCTTGTAGTAGTATAGTCAGTAATACTGTTTCCTATAACATGTATCTGTTTCTGATACAAGATATATCATTTTATTACACCACTACACACAAGAAGAAATCACAGGCCAGATGCCATTACATTCCTTTTGCAGGACACACCCGCCAAGAGTGTTGTGTTCCTCACAAAAGCCAACAGGTGCTAATCAAAACATATTATGCTATCATCTACCTTATGTGTTCGCCAGTATTTGTGCTTTCTGTCAGTGGCAGAACTCACATGTGAGTGTGGGAGACTGAACACTGTATTGGAGACACTGCATAACACCCTGAGGGACACTATTAACCTTCCACATTGACTGTCACAGGGCATAAGTATTCATTCACATTTATCGCGGTACATGCTTTTGACTTATACATGTTTTGTCATTTGTCATCTCGTCTTTCTTCACACCTGTCCACCTGATATCACTAGCTCTGTACATTTATTTAGGACAGGGTTACTTTCATACCTCTCAACTGTACACATTTTGGGTAAATGTCCTGAACGTAGACTTTATAATGTTGTTCCTTTTTTGGTATTATTGTGCCTTTCTGGTAAATTAGTGGCAGGTCATTAAGGACTGTGAGGTTAGATAATAATGACAGACATTAGTAGTTTATAACTAATAACCCTCAACACATTCATACTAATGAATTATCCATTATTCTATCAACGTTCTAACTTTGTCAGAAGAATATTTAACATAGTCCCTATTTGTACTTATTTAAATATGCCTTTGTCCAGATGTCTTATTCTGAAAGGTTGAGAGGTATGGTTACCATCTTATTCATACGCATGTATGTCCCTGATAATCACTTACATGACACTGATATAAGTCCCTACGTCTTCCCCCAATGGTTTACACAATATCCAGTAGATGGGTTCTTCATTTTTGGAAGGTATAGGCATGTGCTATACCCACATATGAATATTAATCACTCCCATGGGGTGGACCTAAAAAATCTGTGCCAACCAACACCTGTGAACCTAGGCCCAATATTGCATACACATGATTCCCATACCTGACACCCCTCCACAATAGTCATAAGACATATTTAATGTGAGCGATAACAAAGTATGAAGATACTTCTAAGCACTATCCACTCTCCGCGTATCAGGACATATGTCAAACATTCTGTCATATTACCCTTGCACAAGCTACTGTTGCATGTACAGCTATATTGTAGCTGCAGATGTCACTTCTTTTGCGTCGATTACTGGCCATTGCCTGTAAAAAACACTTTTTGGAGTTCTGTAAAGGACACCTATATCCATGTTTAAAGAGTAGAACTTGCAGATTTGGCACACTGGTACTTTCCGGGCAATGGTTTTGAAAGCAGCAGTGTATTTACCTTTCTTGCATGTCTGTATGTCTATCCATAATAGCTATGACATAACTTATTTATGTACATGTGTTATATCTACAAGGACAGATGTTTATATGTTTGTTATGTATATATCGATTAATGTAATTGTGTGTGTGTATATATATATATATATATATATATATATATATATATATATATATGTGTGTCTGTACAGTCTTTATTTCATATATGTATTTAGTTTAAGTCTGTGGATATATATCTATACACAAATATATATATCCATATATAGATATATAAATAAACGTGTAGAAAACAGCATTCATTTGCTATGCTGTGCGCGGATTACACATGCGCAGGCACACTTGCATATCCTTATTGTGAGTTACATATGTTTACTAAGTCTTTGTGCTTACGTGGGCTTTCTTTATTGTGACAGTACCAGTACAATATCTGTAATCCGGTTAACGGACATATGCGAAAAACACACGTTCACCTTTACATATTTAAATATCTTTGCAGCACACGCATTCATTAACTCATATGTGCTGTAGTCATAGTTGACCCGGGACTGCATTCGCGTTGGCCAGATGCTGTAACCACTATACTATTGGTGTTCTGACTCATTTATATGCATACCCATAGTACATAGCTACATTAACATACGCCTCACCGCTTCACTTACAACACAGGCATCCATTCTCCTGCTGGGAAAAATGCAGTACTACATATTACACATTCCCTATTCCCTACTGCTCTGGACCCAAGCTGCATATTTAATCACTCCAAGGATATGCAGAACTCCAAGGCTTATAGTCCTGGCACATAAAAGTCTTTGATTGTCAGGGTGTTCATGTGGTGATCTGGGTTTAGGCTTGTCTGCCTGGTGAACGGAACTATCCTGACTGAGTTCAAATGTCAGATGAAGCACATGGACAGAATTTGTCCATTTTATAGAGGTTTACCTGTGTTTACAGACACAGGTCTTTCGGCACCTGCCGGCAGCTTTTTATGTTGGCAATATATAATATGGGTGGGGGTGGTTACAACACATAATCCACGGTGAGGGGTGTTCCCATTCACATTTTACTATTTCCTGTATGCATTCTTACGAGGATTATTATTTTGAACATGAATTAACTACAGGTATGCAGTAGTACAGTAAACAAATGTGAAGGTTTGTTACTTTAAATATGTACGGACCTCTGTAATACACTGTTGTTTTCTGGCACATCAGTAGCTGGTCATTAAAGACTGAAGTCAGAACATAACGACAGACAGTTGAGTTTCAGACTTCATACTCTTCAGGAAATTAATGCCAATGTACAAACTGTCATTCTATCAACTTTCTAAGTTTCTAAGAGCAATCTTTACAAATTGTCCATACTTTTGGGCCTTTGTCCCACTTTTATTCATGGCTTTGTTCGACTGTTACACATCTTGCTCTCAGAGGTTGACAGGTATACTTTTATTCACGGCTTTGTCCAGATATCTTGCTCTCAGAGGTTGACAGGTATACTTTTATTCACGGCTTTGTCCAGATATCTTGCTCTCAGAAGTTGACAGGTATGGTCGGTCACACCTACACACACATTAAGTGTCCCTCACACAGTAGATCAGGGTTATCCTGTTTACGTCAGTGCCTTCATCACCCTTATACCATTTGCCACTATGCAAATGTGTGCAATATATTTCCGCTTATTCGTGTCGGGACACGTGCGTCACGGGCAAGTGTTTGATCCTGGGTAGTAGGTTATGCATGACCACTTATGGCTGGACAGTGTCGTGCACCTCTAATGTACATTCCAACGTCTGTCCAGATATCTACAGGACTGGTGTCTTCCATTCTAATGTTTACACAGGTTACGTATTCCATGAGGGATATCCAAAAATTGTACTGATCCACAACAAGAGGAATACCAAACATTGTTTTGGAGTTAAGAAAATGTGCTGAGGTCGTGTGCAATCCTGCAACCACCTAGGCTGACACTACCTACTGCATATGCATAGTGGTCACTATGTGTAGCTGTGGCTGCACCAAACCAGTAGGCCACGTATGGCTGGATTTGGTGGACGTTCATGTACAGGAGAGGGTTGTGTGATGTGGAGGGGATGCTGGGTAGTCCATTACGCATTCAGGTGTGTTGCATTTGTTATGGCCAGTTCCATCCAGGTGTGTTGCATTTGTTATGGCCACTTCCATCAGGGCCAATCTGTGGGTATGTGCCGGTGACATATCTATTCATTTGTATCGCACATTTCAATATTCCTCTATTTGTGGGAGTGTGTTCTACAGTATGTTCTGTCTGCTTGTATTTCAGCTGTTTATACATGTGTTTGTGTTTCTTTCAGCTTCACCCGCTGCTCCCTCATACACCTCCGGTTCACCTATTCTGCATATGACACAGTATCGCCTTGGAGGATTGTATCATTACCCATCCACCCCACACACACAGATTCCTCACACCCCATACATCTGTGCTTTGGTTGTTTGCCCATGACACGGCCAGAGTAACACATTGAATACCCTACATGTGTCTGGTACCTGTATGGTTGTGTGGACTACCCTGCCATGTTTGCTTTCCACATGCTATACCTCACGCACATAGGTACACGCCCATACTTCACTTTCATTACATGTGTGGTATACCCGGGTACTACCCATTCGGCTGTTACACATCCTGACAAGTTTGGCTTGTACCGCTGACTTCCGGAGTTTGGCGGCCTGTTGTACTCATTGGTAGGATGCCACCTTTTCCGATGTCCGGGATGGGATATATTCCGTAGACATATCTGACTGTAGTGGACAATGCCTCCCCACAGTCGACGGTAGGGTTGCCACCTTTTCAATTGGCCAAAGTGGGACATTTTTGGTACACACATCACATTTTACAGGCCGACACATACCCACAGTCAGTACACAGGATAGAACTTAGACTTCTTGCCTATATAAAAGCTTATTCTTGTAGCAGTTCAGTTGCTTATTCTATTTCTTATAACATTTATGTAATTTAGATACAGAAAACCTGTTTAATGCAACTATTACATAACATTTAGGGAATAATTTTGTCCTATAATCTCAGGACATTTGCCATTGTTACAGGTTTGTGTCAGGACACAACTGCCCAAAGAGGGACTGTCACTTTGCAAAGTGGGACAGGTGGTAATCCTAGTCAACGGTACGTATAATACTGTTCCTTTCAGCCTACATGTGTCCTTATTGTTGTGGCTGTTTGTATGCTCCTTCTGTTTCGTTTACATGCTTATTCTATTTCCTGTCACATTTGGTATGTGAAATACGGACATACCTTTTGTATGTGACTATTACATGCCTTGTGGGATATAATTCAGATATACAGTCGCTAGATATCTACATTTCTCATGTATTTTGTTATGGACACATCTGCCCAGCTGTGTACCCTCCCTCACATTATGGGTCAGCTGGTGACCCTCACCATTGGGCTGGACGTACCTACTGGCGGATCGCTAACATATGATGTGTTTCACTTCCACTTGGTATGGCTATCTACACTGCGTTGGACTACAGCCACATGGTCTTCCATGTCATTTGTTCGTGGGATAGGGACCCGTTATTCCCTACCGTGCATTTGTGTTTGCTTCATCACTTTGTGTTCATAGGTACTTTCTTGCATGCTTTGCATACGTTTCAGTATCCAGGGACACTGACATGGCTGCTATCTTGCAACTTGTTATATGCAAGCATTTTAGGTTGCACATTGACAGCTGCCATTTCCATGCCTCCGTGTGGCACGTTGACACGCCCTATGCACTCGCGCTCCTTTCCTGTTCACGTGGCTCTGTCGGCAGCGCGCCTTCATTACTATGCATTTGGTGCTACTGTGCCATCTTCCTGCCGCATGGTCGGCCCAAGCCTAACGCCGGCCTTGCGCTGAGCTTCATGAATCCCAGGGATAGTTACCTGACAGGTGTATTTTCTTCACTTAGTATTATCCAGAGTGCTGATGGTCATGAAATACCTTCCGGCTTTCATCACTACATAATACAACCTAAAACAAAATGTTCACTTCTTTTCTTAAGCCAAGCCATGAAAGTACATTTCATGCTGTATGCAAATCAACTGCAAAAGGCTTATCAGAAGCATTCACACAATTTTTTTGGTTGTATGAAATGTAGGCTTTATAACATATCAAGAGAAGAAAGGTTGGACAGAAGTAAATTTAAGTTAATATAATTCTGTGATACTGGGCTGCAGGGATGGGAATATAAACATAACGGACTGCATTATATGTAGAGAATGTCTAGATTGTTGTCATTGGCTTAAGCTATACATATTATTTGAGTGTGTTTGTCTGTAAATAAATAGGATTGAAACAAGACAAATGATGAAGGCATGAAAATACTAGTTTTTCTTACATATGCAAACATATTTGTTTTTTTTTCATTAGCAAATGCTGTCACCGAGACAGACGTCTGCAGCTGAAGACAGTTGGCTAGGGGAATTCTGTACATTCTGCTCTGAGTGAAATTTGCAAAAACTCCCTCATAAATAGTTGTTAGCTTCTTTTTTTTCATTGCCGAGTACTTTCACATGGAGATGGGCTGCCTGCAGGTGTAATTAATCTTGAGAGTTCTGAGCATTCTTTGCTGAGAGAATTGCAAAACTTAAAAAAGCAGAAGTCTGAAATTATGGGAAGTGAATAAGAGATAGTAGTCTCTCTAGCAGCCTTAACACCTCACTGCATTTAATAAAATGGGAAACTAGAAACTATGCAAACTGTTTTTCACATCTGGGAGGGGAATAGTTAAAAAAAAGAGACCTCAATCAGTTTAAGTGGGAACGCAGCCTGTAATATGCAATTTAGAATGAGTAACCTTAATTATAGATTAAGCTAAGCTTGCGAGTGCAGCTGTCACCTTGGGACCATTGGTACTTTTGAGAGGGTAAAACATCATTTGTTAGGAGGTGGAGGTTCTGATTTTTTTTATTTGAGGGTTTCTGTTAAAGCAAAAAGTCTTGAAAAATGCAACAGATCCAAATGAAGATGAGAAGAAACAACTATATACAAGCTCAGCCTTTGAAACAGTGTGTACATGAGGACAAAAAGTTGAAAATAAACATTTTAAAAATGTCATGTATAATAATTGGAAACAATACATTTTTATCACTATTATCTTGGAATGTAAATGACCTTACAGGTACAGGCAAAAAGAAAAGAGTACTGAAATGTAGTGATAATTGCAGAATGCAAATAGCAATGCTACAGGAGACACACTTGGAAAAAATAAGCATGTAAATTTGATAAAGAAAGGAATTCAGGATGGATATTCATCAAAATATCAGGGACAAAGGAAAAATGGAATAATAGAACTGGCTGCTAGAGGGTTTCCAATAGTGAAGAGGAAACAACACAATAATAGCAGATTTGGAGTAGTAAGGGTCTATAGGCAAGAGTGTAGGATTACGGTGGCATATATTTACATTCCACCAAAAACTGCTACTATATATCTTAAGAAAATGGGAGAAATAAGTAGCTTTCAGCAGGGAATGTTACTTATAGGTGGGGACTGGAACTTGACTTGCTATAGTGACAATACATCAGGGGGAAATAGAATGGAAAATATAACAAAGGAATGCAGACTTCTGAAGCACTTTATGAAAATATTTGGTATGGAAGAAGTGAATTCAGTAGTAGGAACTCTGACAGAAATTTCATATTATTCCCCAAGGTACAATAACTGGGCTAAATTGGAGATAGATTATATTTCACAGGGACATGTGCATTTAATGCATTTAATTGAAAACTTCAAAACACGTCCAATAAATCTCAGATCATACACTGATAAATATGCAGGGTAATGAAGTAAAAATGAGACACTCGCACTCCCCAACTACCTGTTAAAAGCAGAGGAATTTAAGGAATGTGTAGTAGAAATTTTTTGAGAGTTTTAAGGAAGAGAAATTTCTTCAGAAAGGATAGCAAGTGAATGAGATAAAATGAAAATGGAGTTTAAAAACAGGGCAAAAAATTAAACAACTGTGGTTAGAAAGCAATAGGAATTGTTTTAAGGGGCTAACAAAGAAAGTATTGCATAATTATAGTAACTTCACGGAATGAAAAGAGAAGCAACTACAGAGTACTAAAGAGAAAATAAAGGAATATGGGGTAATATGCATGAGTTTAGAAAGACTGCTGTGAGATGATTATTTTTATAGCAACTCCAGAGCACAACAGTTTTTAGCATAAATACGTTGGCAGCATAAAGTAGAAAGGGTTGTTGCCAAACTTAGTCTGTGACAAGAAATAACCAGAGGTCCTGTACAAATATTTCAGAGATTTTATGAAAATATGTATAAAGCAGATGAATAGGGAATCAAGAAAGAGCATACATGGAAATATTTATGGAAGAGAAGGTTCAATAACTAATAGTTAAGAGAGGATGAGATAAGAACAGTGATGTGTAATATATCTGCAGGGGAGTTTCCAGTAATAGATGGTATTCCTGTTAACTTTTAGAAGTTAGGAGAGAAGAAAGTGATAAAGATCTGGAAGATTTTGCATAACAGTATTTTAAAAGAAGTGCCAGCATCTTGATAGAAATCTGTGGTGGCTATATTACTTGAAGGGAGCCAAGACCTATCAGCCTCAGCTTCATATAGACCAATTTCAAATTTAAATCATGATTATAAAGTGTTTATGTCTATACAAGCTAAAATAATGGTAAAAATGTTGCTAAAATTGATAGATGTGGATCACCGTGGCTTTGGGGATGGGACAGAAACATTTGACAACATTAATAGAATAATATATACACCTAAATACATTATCTTTTCACGTCCACATAAATATGGGTAATGTTGAATGAATTAATATGTGGGTACATATTACCTTTCTAGCAGTTGCTCTATCTTCATTAATTTTATATATCAAAATGTCTTTAAACTGTCCCAAAATATTCCACAACACTGAAATGTCCTTTACCAGATTTATCCAGTACAAAATAATATCTTCTGCAAATAAGCTAACTTTTCTTGATTACCATACTAGTAATATCACTCAATTTGTACGTCTCTTATTTTCTTTGCTAATAGCTCTAAATATAAAGCAAATTAAAAAGGGGTAAGAGGACACCAGAGTCTGGTTTCTCCATTCAAACACAGCTTGTCAGAAAAGATCCATCCAACCTTAATTCTTGCCTACAAACCTTTATATATCTTCTTAAGTAACCATATTATTTTGTCAGGAAATGCAAATGCTTCCATTGCACTACTCATAAAATCCCAGCTGACTTTTGAATAATATCAATAATAATAATAATCAAGATCCACCATAGTGGAATTTTTTTTTTTACATTCTAAACAGAGCTGTCCAAGAATGTTATGTCCCTAAAACCTGGAAAAACCTTATAGTCTTCCTCTTCATAATGAAGGGAACAATTTTGATATCTCAAACTTCTGACCTATTGCTATTCTCTCTCCAATCTCTAAGATCTTAGAAAAATGCATTCACACTCAAATCCTACACTTTCTACTTCACAACCAAATTCTATCTCCCACACAGCATGACTTGACCGGGCTTACAGTACCAGAACCATCCTGATATTCTTAATGGATACTATAAACAGAGCCTATGACTTAGGCAAATTGTCTCCTCTCTAGTCCTAGACCTTTCAAAAGCTTTTGATACAGTTTCTCACCCCCTACTTCTAAACCAACTCTCTAAAACTGGCCTTTCTCTCTCCTCTCTGAAATGGTTCTCTAGTTATTTAACTTGCAGACAACAGGCTGTCAAATGACAAGATTCCTTGTCCCCATACCTCAATACCCCCACTGGAGTTCCCCAAGGTTCTATACTAGGATCCCTGTTCAGCATTTTTATTAATAGTTTCCATTCCACTCTAGGTGAAGGCTCACTTATGCAATATGCTGATGACTCAACAATTATTTGCACCTATAATTCCTTAACTGAACTACAACTAACTCAGCATTCACCTCGACTGAGACACGGATGTACAACAATCACCTTTACCTCATCCCTGCCAAAACCACACTCGTGCTCGTCACACCCAATAAATCAATCACTCTTAACAAAGCTCAATTCACTATACTCTTACAAAGTAACAGTCATTGAGGTCATTGCACATACAAAACTGCTAGGAGTGTTTATAGATGAACACTTGAAATTTGACATACATATACAACATAACATCAGCAAGACCCACCAAAAGCTTGGGATCCTCTATAGGCACAAAAACTTCCGTAGCCACTCCTTAAAACAATTTCTTACTTCCACTTATCTACTACCTTCCCTACTCTATGGTGCACCCCTACTTGCTAATCTCTCTTCCTTCCTAAAAGTTAAACTCAAAACTTGTTACAACAAAGTCACAAAATTTGCCTTTAACAACAAACATTCTACCCACCACTGTACTGTTCTGCAGTCTCTCAACTGTCTAGAACTGCGTTACTACCTCTCCTACCTTCAACTGATTACAGCCCACAAAATAATCTTTAAACCATCAGACTTCCCAGCTCTTAGCCAGATTTTCAGTGCCTACCAACCAAACAGGACTCTCAGATCCAAAAATCAGCACCATTTGCAGGTACAAAAAGCAATCCTGTCTGCTGGAGAACTTCTATACTCTTGCTGTGTAGCCAAGGCCTGGAATGCTGTACTTTTGACTACTAGAACTACAAAAATTGTGGCACTATCAAAACCTCCCTAAAAGATTTTTATCTTCCATATGGAACTGTACCTGCACCTTGCCTCCTTCCCTCAAATCAAAATCAGCCTCTACCCAATGTAAATATTCACAGCTAACATGTAACCTGCTTAATTCAAGTGCAATGCCTTCCTACTTTATGTTATCTGGGTTATCTATACTAATACTAGGTGTAAGCCTCTCTATTATCCACTGTTAGAATTTCTCATTGTTTATGTGAAGTGGAATCATGTCATTCTGTTTTTCAACTCATCTGTTGAAATTTTATGCAATGTGCTGAATCAGGTCAATTTGTTATCAACTCAACTTAAAAGGCTTAACTTGGTTGCATTTAGCCCTGTAATGAATTTATTCCAATTGTAGTTGCTCAATGTCATACTATTGCTGTATAGAGTCCTGTAAATGTACTCATGCCAATTGTGATACATTGAAATTGTGATAAAACTTTTGTACTCTGGAGAGGTTACCACAAATTTGCCTAAAAGCAGCATTTCAAACTCAAACTTATTATCCAAATACTCCCTTATTTTCCCTTTAGCACTCAGTAGTTGCTCTTCTTCTTTTGTCAGATTCCCTTTATTCTGCAACACTTTAACCTTTGTCAGTCCCTTTAAGTAATTCATATTATTTCTCTCATATATTTCTCTTATTTCTTCCCTATTTAAACTCCATTTTATCCTACTCACTACCTGTCTCTTTTGAATACATTTCTGTTTTCCGTAATAGTTTTCACTATACACCCCTTAAATACCTCTCTTTTTAACAAGTAAGAAAGTGGCAGTATTTCATTTTTACTTCTCATTACCTTGCATCTTTATCTTAGTTTTTATCAGTGCATGATCTGCAGTAGTTATTGGGTTTGTGTCAAAGCTTTCAATTAAACACATTCCTGTGAAATATACATTTATTTAGTCTAGGCTATTTAGTCTACCTTTGGGAGTTGTATGTAAAGTCCATCTGCTTTCCTACTACTGAATTCACATCTTCCAATTTCTTCACAAATATGCCCCTCTTTTTTATTTACCATACTTGGTTCCCTTACTACATCCTTATTATTACAAATCAAGTTCCAGTCTCAACCCATAAATAATATTCCCTGCCGAAGGCTGATTTAAGCTCTATAATAGTTTTTGGTGGACTAGAAAATGCATACCAGCATAATCCTTTTCACTTGCCAATAGCCTGTTACTACCACAAATCTACCATTATTATCTTTGTCCCTTTTTTACCACTATTGTAGTCCATTTATATTGCAGTCCATTTAGCAATCAGTATTATAACTATTATGCCCCATTTCCTTTGTCCTTGATATTCTGTTGAAGGCCCATCCTGAAATCTGTTATCAAATTCACATACTCATTTCTATCCAGATGTGGCTACTTTAACAATGCTGTTTGCACCTACATTTCTTTATCACCTTTATTGAATCATGTAAGATATAGGCAAACAAAACTTTATATAAAGCAAAGCAAACAAAAAATATTAACATGCTCTTAGTAACAAACCTTATACATTACTATCAATCCAACATTAAATAAACGGTTCCAATTCCTGCCTTCTCTTAAATCTCACTCCTCCAAAACATTATTCTGCATATATTGATCCCACAATTTCCATTTTATATATGTAGTTTACTCCTACCCTTTTCTAAAGATCCCTTTTCTGATTCTTTAACTCTGTCACAACATTCAATATTGCCTTTTTTGTTGCAGCCACCAGCATTAAACTTAGCAAGGTCTTACAATGTCTAAGCAATTCAGATCTTGTATCCCAGCTCAAAAAATCATTTGCTTAGCTACACCCATTTGCTCACCCAATACTTCTGACAGTGTATTCTGTAGGAGATTTTTGAAGTCTGCTAACTCATTATACTTCTAAAACGTATGTTGCATGTTACAACTTTCTTCCCAATCATACCTCCAACATTTATAATTTACCTGAGGAAAAATTATTTGGAGTCTGCTTGGGCTATAAAAGTACCTATGCAAACACTTCCAAGCAAAAATCTTAAATCATACAGACTTTGTTGCATACTTGGGAGCAATCTGAATATCCTCCATTGTTTCCTTGTGAATTGCTTATCCAGTCTCCTTCCCAATCTTTTCTAAACTCCTCTGATTCCTATAGTTAACTTGCCATATTTTATATGCCCTACTAGTTATCCCTTTTTAACATCAGCTTCTGTTCTATATTCAACTAAAAATTCTACCAAAACAGGTCTTTCACTTAGGATCCCCTATCCTTTCTGCTTTGCCTATACTCTATCAATCTTTGATAGGGAAGGCAGTCTCTAGCCAGCAGTCCAAATGTCTTCTTAGCCTCTTCCCAATCTATTACTTTTCCTCTCTAGTTATTAGTTCCCAATACCTCGGGTTCTTTGTAAGTTTTCTCCAATAAATTCAACCCCCCTCTTCCCAATCCTCTGTACCACTGATTGCAGCCACCTCTATCAGCATACTCTCCTTTCTCCATGCTCATGTTGCTTCACTCTTAGAATACTTTCTGCTGCTTAATGAATAAAATATTTTGCATGGATGTTTTTCTCCTTAAGGGTCTGTATCCAAAATGCCACTACCTCCTTAGTTCTTGAACTTCCTCCCTGCTTCATCATCATCCCATTTCACTTTGTATGATATCTTTCTGCTTGTGTTTTATATATATATATATATATATATATATATATATATATATATATATATGGGTCTATATGACTTGGTCGACAGTTCATATGATCGACAGTTTATTTGGTCGACAGTTCATTTGATCGACAAGAATTTGCCCCCTTCCCCAATGTTGTGTGACCCTGGAGTTGATATATATAGTTAGGGGGGGTGTGGGGGACACAGCCCTCACATTGCGGGGTGTGGGGGGCGAAGCCCCCCACCTAAAATGCTTGTCGATCAAATGAAGTGTCGACCAAATAAACTGTCAATCATATGAATTGTCGACCAAGTCATATAGACCCATATATATATATATATATATATATATATATATATATATATATATATATATATATATATATATCAGCTTTAATACCCCTCAGAATCATGTAATCATAAACCACCTTGTTTTGTTGGAAGGTCACCTTATCATACTTAACCCTTGCCCTCTTCCCCTCCAAGATAAATTCTTTCAGCTCTATTAATTATTGTCCACAACTTCTCCTCTGGTTAATAAGCTGTATATAAAATGAAAAGGACAAAAAACACTTTCATTGTTTGTAACTTACTATTCATATCCATGAAAAAGAGCTTCCAGTTTCTCAACTTTTGCGTTATCTTTTATTTAGCCTCTTCTCACATATCCTCAGGTGCCACAACAGAATCCTTTAAGTCCATATTCCTAAATACTTCATTTTATTGTGTTCCCATAAATATGGGTATTGCTGGACTAATTCATGTATGGATACATAGTTTACAGCTCTAGCCTTTGTTTTTCCTTCATTAATTTTATATCCCGAAAAGACTTGAAACTGTGTCAAGATGTTCCAAATCACACTGAGATGCCCTTTACTGGTTTTATCATGTATAAAATGTTGTCTGCAAATAAAGCCAACTTTTCTTGAGTGCCATACCAATTATCTCCTTGAATTTCTGAGTCTTTTTTGAGTCTTATTTATTTGAAATATAAAGCAAATAAATGGAAGAGGGGACTCCCCAGTCTGGTTCTTCTATTCAGTCAGAGAGGAACCCTGCCACTTTATTTTTTACCTCTGATCCTTCACATGTTTTCCTAAATGCAAATGCTTCCATTGCCATACTCAAAATCCAAGCTTACACTGCCAAATGCTTTTTCTGCATCAAGACCAAACAGCAGCAGTATTTTCTTACACTCTGCTTCCCTCTGGATCATCAGTGTTCTAATAATGTTATCAAATGTTTGCCTACCCTCCACAAAACCACATTAATCCATATATCCATCAATTCTGAAAATACTCTTGTCATCCTTTTAGCTATTAAAGACATAAACACTTTGTAATCGTGGTTTAAAATTAAGGTAGACCTATAAGAAGTTGGGTCTGATGGATCTTTACCACCTTTAGGTATTACAACCAGGTTGTTGGTGCTTCCCCTCCTTTTAAAATACTGTTAAACAAAACCTTCTAGATCTTTATCACTTTTTCTTTCCTAGCTTCCAAACTTCCACAGGAATATCATCTATTTCCTGGAGACTTTCCCGCAGACTGATTATATATCACCATTTTTATCTCATTTCCTCCTATCTTAACTGTAAACCTAACTGTTGCTGAATATCCATCCTAAAATCATTTATTTTATCAAATTCTCATGCTCACTTCTTTCCACATATGTTTCCTGTAGCATTTTTGTCTATAACTGTGTGACCATTCAAATTTCAAACCAATATGGATATAGCTGCAATAACAATAAGAAGTTATTCCCACCTGTTATATAGGACAATTTTTTAAATGTCTCTTTTCAGTTTTGTGTTACATGCATCCATTAATGTTTGGCAGGTCAATCACAGTTTATTGACATTTCCATTTGAAACTATTTCACACTATGAAGAGTATTTGTTTTAATGAAAACCTTCAAAAAAACAGAACCTATTAAATTTAAACAAACACATATATCTTCAAATAATGAAGTTTAATTCTCCTGATTAGGACTGTTCTAAACTGACAGCTGCACACACAGACATTACTTAACCCTAAATAAATCCATGCTAAGACACATTACATCCTATGCATCTACTTGCACTTATTATTGTCTCATAAAATAAAGTCACTAGGATAACCAAGTACCTCAATGTACAGAAGATAAAACCAATGGTATATATGAATAGAGACAGGCTGCAGATGTCTTCCAAAAAGCTTTATTCACAGATCACACACACAAGCGCTTTCACCAACTGGCTTCTTCAGGTATATACAGAAACTAACAACACACCCATATTTATACTAAGCATCTCTCAATTAACTAATAAAAAGATTAAAGGTATACAAAACTTAAAATTAAAATATAAAATGTCAACTTTCATAAAAACTCATGTTCATATTTTTATAGTGCACACAAAACCATAAATAATAGTAATGCATAGATATTTCCTTATACACATATAAATATTAAAACATAAATACAATTTCAATAAATACTTGCATAACAAGTGAATAAATATACTACCTACAATTCAACTATTAAATAGATAGAATTAGAGAGCACATTTACCATATTAAAAAGGGAAGTTCCTTTAATGCTCTAGCTAAACACATAAAAGAAACTAGTACAGAGCATCAGTTCACTTTTAGAGTGGTAGATAGGTATTTTGAAAACATAAGGGGAGGTGACACTATTGTACAAACATGTGCCTTTGAAACCGTTCTTAAAAAACAGATCCCTGCGTAGGTAGTTATTTAATAGGTGAATTGTAGGTAGTATATTTATTCACTTGTTATGCAAGTATTTACTGAAATTGTATTTACATTTTAATATTTATATGTGTATAAGGAAATATCTATGCATTATTATTTATGGTTTCATGTGCACTATAAAAAATATGAACATGAGTTTTTATGAAAGTTGACAATTTATATTTTAATTTTATTTTACGTTTTGTATAAGTTTAAGCTTTTTATTAGTTAATTGAGAGATGCTTAGTATAAATTTGGGTGTGTTGTTAGTTTCTGTATACGCCTGAAGAAGCCAGTTGGTAAAAGCGCTTGTGTGTGTGATCTGTGAATAAAGCTTTTTGGAAGACATCTGCAGCCTGCCTCTATTCATATATATCGTTGGGCTTATTATTGTCTGTTCTTGTCTTATCTTTATTCCCCTCTCAGATGTGAAAAACAGCTTGTATGCTTTTAGAAAACATTAACCTTTAGCCTTAAAAAAGTGCTTTGATTTTTATTGCCTGCTTCTGAGATTTGTTTGTTTCAGTGGACACAAAACATACAGCTGCCCTCAGCTTCAAACATTTTACATTCACATTACATCATGTGCATCTACTTGCACTTATTATTGTCTGTTCTTGTCTTATCTTTATTCCCCTCTCAGATGTGAAAAACAGCTTGTATGCTTTTAGAAAACATTAACCTTTAGACTTAAAAAAGTGCTTTGATTTTTATTGCCTGCTTCTGAGATCGGTTTGTCTCAATCACACAAAATGTACAGCTGCCCTCAGCTTCAAACTTCACAACTCACAATGACTATTTATTTACTAAAGGAAAACTTCATTATATTTAGTGTTCTCTTATTTACTTGCTTACACTAAAAACGTATTAGATTAAGATCTTGGCCTTAATCCAGACATTCACCTAAGAAAAAGTAAGAAAAAGCATACTAACTCTACATATATTATTATTTGTGCACTTTTGCATTCTAACCCCCAGCCCAAGAAGCAAAAAATACCGCCTATTAACTTAAACATGCTTTTGTCCAGCCTTTCTTCTCTTTATACGCTGTAATGCCTACATTTTTTAAAATTAAAAAAAGAAAAAAGGAGCTTGTTTTCTTTAATATCTTTCTCACATACAGTTGAAAATGCTTTACTATATAGCATGCAGTTTATATCATGAAATGCTTTATACAAATACTGCTGAGAGCAAAAAATGTTTTACTTGCAGTTACCTTTTCTAAACATTAATGACATGAAGTGGGGCATATGCTTTTCAGTCCCCCACAAGTTTAACAACGTCAACAAAAGTCTAATCTTTCCACTTGTTTTAGTACAGCCATATTTCACAAATGTGATTGATACTTTATAATCTTATGTTTATTCACTAATTTCAGTGTTTCTGGTCTTCCTGCTCATTTCCATCTCCCAACCCCAGTCTCTTGTTCAGTACCAAGGTAATCCTACTTCTTTTAGTCAACGCCTTGATTTTTTTTCAGTCTTTCAAGCATTTTCTTTGAAACACTGGAAAATACTTCATTGACAAACTCTCTCTGAGCTTTATCCTCAGAAGAATGAGAAGCTAAATCCCCATATGGTTGACGGGGTTACTTTTTGTTGGAAAAACTTTTGTATTTCCTCTTTAGCCTATTCTGCATCAAAAATTGACTTTGATTCTCCAGGAAACATACTCTACAGACAGCCTTTTCTGCATAAAAAATGACTTTGATCTACCAGGAAAAAATAGGCTAAAGACAGCTGGATACAGTAGACTGAATCTCACACCTTCCTCTCAACATTTCCTGACTACTAGGACAAATTTCTTTCTCTTCATTTTCTACAATCCACTGTCTCCAATTGTCAATACCTTGCCATTTTTTCATAGTTTTATCAGGATCAACTCTTTCTGCTGGTATGATTGCATCTTTACTAATACAGATTTTTGACTGCTTTTTCATTGCCTGGTTTGCAGCATACACATGATGTGTCATTTCAATTAACAAATCCTGCTGTGGAATACTAGTGCAGTTGCTTATTTGTGCATTCCTAAAAATAATAGTCTGTTCCTTCCAGTTTTTCTGACAACAGAAAATCTCAGGTTTTCCCTGCGTGCTCTGTCCTCTGACTTTACCATTGTCTTGAAACAGCTCTTCTTGAGCAGTCTCATAGTCATCCAGTCGTTTCTTCATTTCAGCCTCTGATTTTTGTATTTTATCAGTTCATCTGAAAAGCTGTTTAAATGTTCTTCCATTTTTTTCCAGCTTTTTATTTGAGTTGATATACTGCTTCAAGTTTTTTGTTTATTGTAATCAGCTCTGAGCATATTTGACTTATTTTTTTCTCTAGATTATTGGAAGCCATGTCTTGCACCAAAGATGGATCTTGAACTGCTTTTAGCTGAGCAGCTGTAGGATTCTTCACAGTCAGGATCTTCATTGAAACCAATAGTCTTTCTATTCACCTTTAATAGTTGACTTTTAGGCTCTCTAAGTTTCTTCTTTGCTGGCATCCAGACAGTGTATTTGATAGCCAGTTACTAAAACTGATAATGTCACTGGTCCTTGTCTCTCAGTTTCTTTAGTCACCCTGGAGACCTGAAATTAAGCTGTTGATCAGTGTGCAGCCATCTTGGAAGTCCCCCTGCACCTTACATTCTTAATATAGTTCAATAATATTTGTGTTTTATCTATACCTGTAAGGCCGTTTACATGCCATGTTAATATGGACAGAGTACTCATTACAAAAAGTTACTGCTCCCATCTATTATAAATGGGCTGTCCATTAGATGTGCATTTCCAGCATTTGGCTTACATATCCATACTAATGTTTAAAGGCTGACCTTTTAAGCAATTCCTTCATCTCATCACCATTTGAATCAATGCCACATTTTCCAAGATGTTTTGCTTCCAGGAAACCACTCAAAAAACTAAATACATTTTCAGAACCTTGCCATCCCCTTTTCACCAAGAACAAAGACACAAAACTATGCACACTGTCAACAAATTAAATTTATCCTCCAGGTATAAGGTGTTGCCACAAATCCACCGCTGCATCCATAGGAATTACCTAATCTAAAGTTAAGGTTACTCATTAAGGAGCTCATTACAGTCTGTGCTACCACTTATACATATTGGTATACGTTCATTTGTCATCTCTAGTCCTCACCTCAGAAATGAAAAATAACTTGTATGTTATCAATAAGCATGAACTATTAGTTCAAACAAAAAATATACTGTCTGCCACTTAATAAAATAAATTGTGCACTGTTGTAATGAATACATTAATGCATTAAGACTGCTGAGGAGGCTACTACTACTTATTCACTTCACACATTTTCAAATTTTACTTACTTTTTACCAAAGTGCTTGCCATTCCCCCAGATTCAGCAAGCGCTGCACGGTGTGCATAATTAGTGTAAGAGGTAATGTTGGCAATATGGCGGCCAAGCGATCCACGTACATGCTCGTTTGACATGCACAAGCACTCTTGCACTAGTCCTGCACGTTCCCAGCCCCTGTATGCAAATTAGCCCATTTGGAGGTGAAAACCATGCAAATGAGGTAAATCTGCTATCCAGGAAGCTGGAATCAGGCTGTGCAGGACTAGCGTAATCTGTAGAAATGTACTCGGTTAGTAACAGTACATTTCTGCAAAATCCAAAACAGAGACATGACAGCTCCAAATAAAGGCTGCATATCATTGAGGAAGCATGCCAATGGCCAAGTATAAAGCCATTGGCATTGCAAATAATACAAAAGGTAAAAAAATCAACTTTTAATTTTTTTTTTGCCGATCTCAGCTGTTTAAGCATAGGGCAGCGGCATGCAAATGGGATTGTTGTGAAAATAAGAAAATAAACCTAAAACAAGCATTCTAACTAAAATCAGTATTCTGCCATGAAAGTCAATGGCAGGTGAAAGACAACCTGGCCAGTAAATAGTGGTTACTAAGGGGGAAGGCTCAGTGTGACACATGTAACTATGCATTAGCAGGCAATCTTATGCAAATGAGGGGAAGGATAGTGAATCCCAGTTTTCCCCAGCATGTGAGGCAGGTCCCAACAGTGTAAGAGTATGAATAGCTGAGTGCAAGACTAGGAGGTAGGTGACATCATGGGTGGGTGTGTCAGGCATACTGTAAGCAGATTGGAGCCCTGTGGCTCGGGTTTGCTCCTAGCTTAGCACAGCTAAGCTGGGGGGGGGTGTCTAAACCTGCCTAGCACTCTTTACAGTGTGTAAGTGGGTGTGTGTGCCGCACACCAGGTTTTACAGGAAGAAAAAAGAAGTTAAACCAGGAATTAGCAGCAATGTGCATCTCTGAGCAATCTGCGCGGCGTGCACATGGGCTTAAAAAGTGAGGCAATGGGAAGGGAAAACAGCAGTAGGAAGGTAATCAAGGAGAACTAGCTTAGCTGGCAGGTGAAATGTATCAGAATCAGCCAATTACACAGGCAGCAGTCCAGCCCAGCACACCACTATAAACTATGCAAACACCTTTCCCCCTTGTTTTTCCCCAGAACTGTGCACCACCGGTGTATATGAATGGGAACATTTTACAAAACGAAAGCAAGAGAAAAAATGTTAGGGGCTGCTTTTGCCATCATAAACCAGCATGTGCAAGAGACTGAGGGTGGTGAGGATGTGAATGCTGATGACCAACCCACAGTGAGGAGGAGGAAGAGTGTACAGACCCAGGGAAACCTACCTGGGGCTACATGAGCTGGAGATAGTGGAGCGCTATTGGGTGTACAGGGACCTCTTACAACATATCGTTGAGCTGTGCCGGCCACATCTCAGACACATAACCAAAAGAAGGGAACCCATCCCAGTGGAAACCAAGGTATGTGTAGGCTTAAGAATACTAGTTACAGGTACCTTCCAAAGGCCAACTGGGGATGTCATGGGGTTCTCACAGGCATCAGCATCCAGGGTACTCCACCATTTCCTGGATGCCATGTCAGCATATACCAGTGAGCACATATATTTCCTCAACAACCATGAGACATTGGCCAGCAATATGCATCTTTTCCAACAAATAGCAGAATACCCTGAAGTAGTGGGTGCTATAGACTGCGTATACATACACATAAAAACACCACCCCATGAGCAGGGCAGAGTCTATATAAACCATAAGGGCTTCCTCTCCATCTACTGCCAGGCTGTGTGTGATGCCCAGGGCATTATAATGAATGTGCATGCTGGAAGCCCTGGGAGCTATCACAATTCCCACATCTGGCATCTGACACAGCTGTACCAGAGATTTGTCAGGGGGGCATCGCATATGGGCACCGAGTGGGGGATGCTGGTTATGTACTGGAGCCGTTGCTGATGACACCCATCAGAAATGCACACACACACACCCGAACAAGAGCTCCATAATGAGGTACATGCACAAACAAGAATCATAATAGAGTGTGTGTTTGGGATGCTCAAGTCACAGTTCAAGTGCCTGGACACATCCGGAGGAGCCTTGTAGTACTTTCCAGCTACATGTACCAACATATTCATGGTTTGTGCTATGCTACACAACATCATCCTGCGGAAGCAGCTGCAACAGGAACAGCACAGGGTAGGTCCACACAGCCCCCCATCATTGTCAAGGCCAGCACAGGCACAGAGTGTCTCAGAGGAGGAACAACCTGAGCCTGCACCTGTAGGTAGAAGGAGGCATGCCCATATGCTTTGGCTTTGGCAAAGAGGCAATGCATAGCACACACACTGACACAGTAGGGACCCAGGGAATGACACCTCTCTCTGACTCACACATACAGTAAAAGGGATGCCAAATATGACACTACCTATGCTCAATCATGTATAGGGAGTGTACTATGTGCATCTGACATAGGCATCCCTCCATCACCATCCGCAAGTCTGGCACACCCTCAAGGTAAGTCACTCAACCTACCAATTGCCAACTGGAATAGAATGTGTTGTTACCTGTAGCTATTGTATGGATGTGAGCATGCAAGGGAATTGTGTGGCTGAATGTTATGGCAGCAGACGGTAGACACCCAGAGTGGCACCATGACATCTGTAACACATACTGGAGTCACTATAGTAGCCAGTATTACACAGGATGACAAAACCCACTACAGGAAATGTGTTGTGTAACATGTGTGTCCATATGACCCACATATGCCAGTCAGGATGGTTCACGTACCCAACAACAGTGTCAGCCAGCAGGGCAGGTGTAGACAAAACCAAACAGAGCCTGTGCCATGGCCCCAGATTGATGGCTATGGTTAACCTTCCCCCATCCCCCCAGGCCTAGGCCACAGCAGGGCAGGCAGTGGGATGTTAGTTCTGAAGGATAGGAACTCAGACAGTAATATGTAGGGCAACCAAAGCCACGATCTGTAGTACACTGGTATGCCTCTAGTCAGCATGACAGTTAGCAATACAGAATGAAATGGAGTACCCAACATACCAATACGTTCATAGCAAATGTGTGCAAGTTTCACATGTGCCCCCCACATCCTACATAGTAATGTAATAACAGTCAGGTGTGCCCCCCCCCAACCATGTGTAGAAATGTAGAAATAGTCAGGTGTGCCCCCATCATACATAGTAATGTAATAACAGTCAGTACTGCCCCCCACTCCTATTTAGAAATGTAGAAATAGTCAGGTGTGCCCCCCTATCCTACATAGTAATGTAATAACAGTCAGGTGTGCCCCCAACCCTGTGTAGAAATGTAGAAATTGTCAGGTGTGCCCCCCATCCTACATATTAATGTAATAGCAGTTAGGTGTGCTCCCCCACTCCTGTGTAGAAATAGTCAGGTGTGCCCCCCATCCTACATAGTAATGTAACAACAGTCAGTTGTGCCCCCCAAACCCTGTATAGAAATGTAGAAATAGTCAGGTGTGCCCCCATCCTACATAATAATGTAAAAACAATCAGGTGTGCCCCCCACTCCTGTGTAGAAATGTAGAAACAGTCAGGTGTGTCCCCCTGCTATGCAGAAATGTTGTAACAGTCAAAGCCAAATGATGGCTGGATACCCTGCAGAGACAGCATACTACCTGTTGGTGTACAACACAAAGGTCAGCACTGCAGCACAAACTACCTAGACACGGTCCACAAATCCAATACAGACAGCCATACTGGGCATGCTCACACATTTAGAGAAATGAAGGCAATGTCAGTCAACAACATACTGAAAGGTCATACTGGGCATGCTCACACACTTGGAGAAATGAAGGCAATATCAGCCTACAACATACTGAAAGGTCATACTGGGCATGCTCACACACCTAAACACATGAAGGCCATGACTGCAAACACCAGTGGACCAGACATATCTGGCAGTTGCAATTGTTAGTGCAGACACTCATCAGTATGCACCAATCAAGCCTTGCATACACAGTGGATAGGAATACAGACATATATGTCAGGACAACACACTATAATAAGCCAAAGGTAGACATACATAGATGTGTGGAAGAGGGTGACTGTGACAGGGAGCCATCCAGGCCTGTCCCACCCAGCACACAGCCAAAGGGCCCCAAACACATGAGGTGTAGATGTCACTCACTGCAGATACTAGCCACCAGTATCTGTCAGCATTACAGACTATGTGGTGCATGTGCCAGCTGTGCAACATGACTGTACAAGGAAGTAGTCATCTAGCAGCTGTATACACATACCTGTGACATATGACCCCGTGTCTGCCCGCATGTGGCGTGTCAACCCGTACATGAATGGGTTAAGGACCATGCACACACCGCCCTCCCCATAGCCCTACTATGACAAGCCTGCTGAGGTAATCCATTGTGAAATATACCTTTGGGAGTGTTGTAGCCCAATAATCTCCATGGCGTGTCCCATAAGTGTGTACTGCTGTAGTGTTATACACTAGTTAGGTAGGAGTTCTAACTCCAGACTTGGAAACTGTGTGTTTGTGTGCATGCCTGTCTGACTGTGTAGAGAGCAATGCTTTTTAGGGTACTCACACTCCTTACAATTCATATGCTCAACTTTGGCAAGGCTGCTGATGTCACCCACCTAGAAATATACCTCTGGGAAGATTGTAGCCCAATAATCTCTGTAGCACGTCCTGTAACTGCATACTGCTGTAGTGTGATAAAGTAGTTAGGTAGGTGTTCTAACCCCAGACTTGGCAACTGTGTGTGTGCGTTTGTCTGTCTCTGTGTAGAGAGCAATACTTTTTAGGGTATTCACACTTCATACAATTCATATACTCAACTTTGGCAAGGCTGTTGATGTCTCCCACCTAGAAATACACCTCTGGGAAGGTTGTAGCCCATTAATCTCTGTAGCATGTCCTGTAACTGCGTATTGCTGTAGTATCATAAAGTAGGTAAGTAGGAGCTCTAACCCCAAACTTGGCAACTGTGTGTGTGTGTTTGTGTGCATGTCTGTCAGTCTCTGACTGTGTAGAGAACAATGCTTTTTAGGGTACTCACACTACATACAATTCATATACTCAACTGTGGCAAGGCTGTTGTTACCCACCTAGAAATACACCTCTGAGAAGGTTGTAGCTCAGTAATCTCTGTAGTGTGTCCTGAAACTGCGTACTGCTGAATTGTGATTTAGAACTGAGGTAGCGTTCCATCCCCACCCATGGCACTTCTAGATGTTTTGTGTGTGTTTCAATATCTTGTATGGAGCAATGCATTATAGGCTAGTCACACTCAATACATTTCAAATGGCCTTCTTTGGCAATCCTGCTGATGTCATTCATTGTGAAATACACCTTTGGGGAAGGAGTTCTCTAGTAATCCCCGTGGCGCATCCTATAACAGCTCCATGCTGTAATGTGATATAGACCTCCGTCAGGGGTTCTATACTCACACATGTTGGTTGTAGATGTTTTGTGTATGTCTCACTGTCTATGTAGGGAGCAATGCATTTTAGGTTAGTCACTCGCAGTGCATTTCAAATGACCTACTTTGGCAATTCTGCTGATGTCATTCATTGTGAAATACACCTTTGGAGAAGGAGTTCTCTAGTAATCTCCATGGCATGTCCTGTAACAGTTCCTGCTGTAGTGTTATATAGACCTCTGTCAGGGGTTCTACACCCACACATGGTTTTGGATGTTTTGTGTGTGTCTCACTGTCTGTGTAGAGAGCAATGCATTTTAGGCTAGTCACTCGCAGTACATTTCAAATGGCTTACTTTGGCAATCCTGCTGATGTCATCCATTGTGAAATGCATTTTTGGGGAAGGAGTATTCCAATAATGTGTGTGGCGCATACTATAACTGTGTAGTATAATAAACTAGTGAGGTAGGGTTTCTAGTCCTAGACATGACAGGTGTGCGTGTTTGTAACTCGTATCCTGTGTAGAGGTGGGTGTGAGTCTGTGACATCTGTGGCCAATGTGGAGTGGGTTTTGCATATTTCTTATATAGTGGCTCTGCTATGTATCCCAATGTCCACTGTACAGGGATAACAGATGTGAAATAGCTGAGAGGCTGGGGTGCAAAACCATACCCATACATGTGACATCAAGGCCAGGCAATCACAGTTAGCAACCCCAGTATTACCCAGTGCACACTCTCAACCCAAGTTTCATACACACACACATGCTTAGGCAATAGCCAATATGTGGGTAGTACACTACATATTGGCCACTGATAGTAACTATGGAGGGATAGCAGTGGGCTACAGAGGGCACGTCACCCTGTCCATCTGTCCAATATGCACATACATGTAGACAGTGCATATCCCCCATGTTCCCCAATGGACATCTGCACCACCAGTGGTGTCATCACATGTGACCCACAATGGACATACCATGCCTGACAACATGCCCTGTATGGACAGATGCCACTGACACCAAGGAATGCTGTTAGCATACTATCAATGTAGGTGCAGGGTAAACCTGCTGCCCATTATCAGTTCCCACCACAGGTGGGCAAGACTGGCACATCTGATGATAATCTGTGTTTACAACATGGGCCAGACACCCCAGGTACAGTTCCACATGTCTCTGTACATGCATGTGGGAGGTGTGCACATCTCAGACACCACCCATGTCATGGACTAAGGAACACATACATGTCAAGCTATGCACAGGATTGGCCACACACAATAGTCACCCAGGTGACTGGATGGGGGATGCAATACCTACCTGTGTGGGCAAATGCAGAAACTACAGCCCTGAGCCTCAATGCAGACCATTGTCATGTGGTCTGATACCAAGGTATACCCATCCCCCACCCTTGTATAGCCTGCTGGCATAGTCGACCACCACACACCCATGCAGACATGCACCCATGCATGTCAGTACTGGCACCCTGTATGTTTGTCAGTGTGTTGTATTGTGTGTATGTGCACATCCACACTCACTACAACCTCCATGGGCATATTGAAGCATGCTGTCTGATATCAGACATCTCCTCATACGCTTTGCCCATACAACCTCCATATGACCAGTGTGGTGCATGTGATACCTGCACAGTGATATGTTGTGGCAATCAAACTACTGATGATTTGTACTCCTGGCCCTGCCAAGTGTGTCAATGTGAGTGTGTGTCACTGTGAGAGTGTGGCTGTGTTGACACTGGCACCTATTCATGCGGACAGGCACATGTATGTCATCTACTGTATAGCTACCATATCCCTGCTGCAGATGTCACTCACCATCACATATGTTCTGAGTGCTGCACAACAGGTAACCCATGTGGCACATCCAATAACTGCATCAAACTGTGATAGCACTACATAGTTGTTAGGGGTTTGATACCCTGGGCTGGTAGGTGTGTGACACAAACAAGCTTCAGTTTTACTCTCCCACCCCTTCTTGACATGTCTTTGCCTCTGTCTGCCTCTCCCACTCCCTCTCTGGTGGATGTGGAGACCTACACCTGCTTTGCTTAGGCAGCAGCATGTGTATTTTAAATGATGCTCATGATCAGCTGATGGCCTCTGCACGAATTGCAGCCCTCCCCTTGCTGGCTGCATGTGGAACAGCTGTGGTAACATTCCCACAGCCAATTGCATGGGAACACACTCCAATATCTAGGAACATCATGTTGGTGTTGGCCCTTTTCATTCACTGTGAGCAGGAACTAGATCTGTTGTTTGGCAAACAGCATCTCAGAGGGATTGGAGATTTACGTCTAACAACATACATTGTGGAAACAGGGCAACACACAGGAGGGGGATGTGCCCGACCTGACTACAGACTGTAAGTGTTGCTGTACTGCATGTGGAGTACTGTTGGTTTAACAGTGTGGGTGTGTGGCTATGACTGTCCTACATGTCTCTATACCTGCCATGTCAGTTCCATGTTTATGTGGAATCCCTATCTGTAGGGTCATCTGCAGTCTGGGCAGTGTGTTTTTGCCTTTGGTTTCATGTATTATCAATGGAGCATCTATCTGTGGACTGCAGAAGGTAGTGTGAGGATTGCAGTCTGTAGATGGTGAAAGCCGTGACAGTTACTGGCTTCTAATCTCTCATAGGACATATGTTGCCACAAACCCTGTTACAACAGTAAATGTATGAGGTTATCACAGCAACATGTAATTATTGGCCCTGTGTATGTGCTTCCAGCCACAACTCTGTCAACCTGTGTGCATATGTCATGCATGAAGTGGTGCATATGTGCTGTACACCATAATTACAGTCATCCTATCTGCTAACAAGCCAGTGAGATATCAGATTGCTTCACATGTTATGTACAGTAGGTGTTATATTTGATGACATAACCTGGACATTCTGTGGATGTTTGTATAGTCCTTCCTGTGTGTGGGCATCAGTGTTACAGACAGCAGGTAGCAATACCTCTTACAGGAGAACCGGCACACTCAGGGCAACTACATATTCGTAGGAGGTTCAGGAAATACAGACACAGTGTGATTATAGTTGTGTTATTCTTTGTATAGTACTGATGTTACAGGGTGTGTGTGTTTACATAATACTTTACCTTGGAATGCAGTCTGTCTGCATAGCTCTCAACTGTGGGTCTATCCTCTTGGTGGCCAGAGGTGTGCCTATCATGTGTTGTCTGTCCACCACACAGGTCCTGTGTCAGATATTTCACTGGCAGTGTGTGTGTTGAGTGCTATCAGCACATGGCTACATCCATTCCTGTTTCTACCCACAATTCCCTGACTAAGGGTATGTTGCAGACTATCCTGTAACACCAGTGACTTGCTTAGCGTATGGCAAAAGTTCTCCACATTTGTGCCTGTGTTCCAGCCTCTGTACTCCACCTACATATCAAGCTTTGCACATATGACATGCTGTCGGGGGTTGTTCCATAGTGGGCTGTGAGTATATCACACTGCCATCACTGTCATCAGTCCACTTCTGTAGTATCCCCCACACATATGGTGGGGCTGGGGCCATATATGTGTGGGCATCATCTACACAATACATGTATGCTCTTATGCACTCCAGAGGCCAGTGTATGTAACAGTGGTATATGGCCCTGTATTATTGAGTCTGGGGAGGGGCACCATAAATGACCTAGGCTGTTAAAATATGTGGGGGTATCAGGGGCGAGCTGCCTTAAGGTATCTGGATGTAAAGTGCCGTATACGTCACCTATATTTACACTACTTACATATATTGGGTTAATGCAAGCCTACTGCCACCTGCCATACAGAGTGTTCTGTTTGTCAGTGTGCATGTGATGGTGTCAGTTATGCCTTGTTATGTAATAGTTACAACCCATTTGATCACATGACGTCTTTACCACCTACTGATTTTGTACAGAGTGTAGATAGAGGCTGTTGAACTACACATCTGCATTGCATACTGTTGATTATTTGGTATCCTGTGGCCCAGTCTGTCCTCACCATTGTACAATTTGAAGGGCTTGGCCTGGACAGCAACAGTTGTGAACCTTTCCAGACTACTGTATTAGTATAACTGTTTCACAGTTGCATTCCTCTGTTTATATGGATGCCAGTGTCTGAACAGCTATATGACATGGCATGCAGAACTGTAATAGTACACAATGAAAGGTATTCCATTTCTGCAAACCTGTGTGTGGTGTTTTTCCTACGACCTCTCTGTGGGTATATGTTGCAGGCAACAATTGTCATTTGTATGGATGACTCATACAATGTCCAGTTGTTCAGGTGTTAACTGTAGGTATAGTGGCTGTTCCATATTGTGTGCACCTTCTACATATGTATCTTACTGTACATATATCTGCATGTGTATGTTTAGTCACATGTATATCCACATATATATGTGTGTGTGTGTGTGTGTGTGTGTGTGTATATATATATATATATATATATATATATATATATATATATATATATATAAATATATATATATATGTGTGTACATATGTACATATGTATATATGTATCTGCATATCTGTGTCTGTGTATCTATATCCTGGGGATGTTGATGGCCACCACATTTTACATTTCCCATGGGAGGCAGACTATACTGCATATGTCACCAATACCAGCTTGACATCATACAGGTGGGATGTAGTACTGTTAACATCTTGTGCCCATATCTTGTCAGGTCCTGGTTACAGGATCTTCAACACTTGGTAGTGTATTGCAGGACGGAAGTGTTTGGCTGTGGGGGGGATGCCTATTTATACAAGGAGTATAGTGTGTGGGACCTCTCAACCCCACTAACGGTACATGTGGACATATGTGTGCTTGTTAATCTGCCATTGCTAACTACAGATGTATGGCCATACATACAGATATATATATATATATATATATATATATATAGATATATATAGATATATATATCTGCTTACATATATATAACTATGCCCGTATATACCTACATAGATGTATATCTGTGTAAACATATCTAACTTGCTGTGTATATGTAGACATATAGATATAGACACATATTTGTGTCGATGTAGGCATTTGCATGTATATATGTTAATATACAGTAATATATATGTATATAGTTTTAGAAATTTATACACACATACATATATATATATATATATATATATATATATATATATATATATATATATATATATATATATATATATATACATATATGCATATGTTGTATCTGTTTAGATAATATATTTACACACAGATGCATCTAGATGATGGTATACATTCTCTGTTCCGTTGCATGACTGGACTGGATGATATGTTTTTGAAAACATCCGATTTATTTGTAACTGGCATGGCTTAGTGGTACATCACTTTGTCTATGGCATGCAGGGTCCTGGGTATGAGCCTTACAGGAGCTTACCATAGACAAAGTGATGTACCACTAAGCCATGGCAGATATGCATAATCATGATGTTTACACAAACATATCATCCAGCCCAGGTATTCAACACTGCGGGCGATATATTTCAACATGTAGATGTGTGTGTATATATATAGATATATATATATAGGTATATATCTATATATATATATATATATATATATATATATATATATATATATATATATATATATATATATATATATATATATATATATATATATATATATATATATATACGCATTTATCTATAGATATATGGATGTCTACATCCATATGTCCACATATATATATATATATATATATATATATATATATATATATATATATATATATATATATATATATATCTGTATAGGTATATATGTACATACATCTGTAGATAAAATTGGGAACATAACAAAAACATACATGTCCACATGCACCCTTAATGGGTTTGAGAGGCCCAAACAACATACGTCTGGCACGAATAGGTATTCCACCCCCCCAGCCAAACACGTCTGGCCTGAACTACACTACCAGCTGTTGCAGATCCCATAACCAGGACCTTACATGATAAGGGCACTACATGTTAACAGTACTCTATCGTACCTGTATGATGTCAGGCTGGCATCAGTAACATATCATGCAGTACAGTCAAGTGAAGCTTCATGCTTGGGGGAACCCCCTAGGCAGGCTCAGTAAGTAGCTGGGATCCCTCATATGATCCAACAAGCCTACACCTGACAATGGATTCACCACTGTTGCCAAGGACACCCACAAAGCAGTGTATAGCTAAATCAGGGATCTCAATGGCATTACTCACATGTGCTCTGAGTTACAGCACAATGGCAGCATTTGATAGAAGCAACAGATAATGACAACATCCAGGTCAATGGGATCATTGCACACATGAACCCCCTCTCACCCCCTAAATGGCCCATCTGTACACCAGACTGATGCAAGGTTAGTATAATTATGGATGCACAGGTAAGAACGACACTCTCTAAAGCCAGTAGCACTGCATCCATGGGACCAGAAACCAACACAGGCTGTGTTCTACACATACTATAGAACAAACTGACAAACCGACACCCTACCTATATACTGTGTTCAATCATTGACTCAACCCAGGATTCCTGCCTACTGAATGGCACACAGCAACAGTCATCCCACTCCACAAAGGGTGTTCCACCATGTCAGCTGGGAAATACCACCCAGTAGCCTGATGAGCCTGATCTGCAGGGACATGGAACACACCAATGTTGGGTTTGTCAAAGGCAGAGAATGCCACCTAGACCTGGTATACCTCCTTGAAGCAGTCATGACTGTTGTAGATGAGGGTGAGGGGGTTCACACAGCCTATGTAGATCATAGCAGGCTTGTCTTCACCATCCCACAGGTAGGAATGTGTGTAGATTTTAAGGGATCTACCTCCGTTCACAGAATATGTTTCCCCCAGGACTGCTTGGCAAATGCCAACATTCCCCAGGTGCCATGCCGTGGACATACAGTCCTTCACAGGTCATAGATGTGTTAATGCTCTTCTCCACACTGTAGAGGTGTGCAGTAATACTGGGGTTGCTATAACTCACTGGGTGTGGCTGTTGTGGACACATCCATCATTGCAGTTACTGTTCTGTCTATCCCCCCACATAGCTGTCTGCAATACTGTACAGTGTATGTTATCAGGTTGAGTAGTTGTCATTTACACCATTTGCAATAGTAGAGCACCTCACACCCTCCTAAGTGTAGGGCTATGCCACCAGCAGTGGCCCACCCATGTTACTGAGGTGAGGATCACAGTAGAGTGGGGAAAGGGACATACACCCTGCTGTTAGCAATTTCAATGTCATTCAAACAGCAGACCGCATCTATACCAATGTGTGGTTGTGCCTATCCTGTCTTGGTGAGATTACATGGCCAACAGATGTGTTACCTGCAAAGGGACATACCTCCATGTGTACACTCTTGTATCTGTACTGGATCCAAACCAAAGGCTCTGTGTATTGTACACAGCCATGTCATGTGTACCACCCACTACACTTACCGGTGTCCACTGTAGAAGGCATGCTGACACCACTACACCAACCAGCCATGTGGCACATGGACAACCACAACACAATCAGAATAGATAATGGTGAAAACAATACAACATTCTTAATAACAGCTATAATGCATCATGGCTGCACAGCTACACATTCCAGGATGTTAGCATTTCATTTTACTGCTGACAACATGCTACACAGCATTCCATTGCTACACTGTTGTACAGTCACCCTGTGCACCAGAACCATGTTAGCCTGTACCTGCATCGATGTTACGGATGACAGGATGTGGCACAGGTATCATCATATGCACAGGGTGTGTTGTTGGTTTGCCAGGACCTAGGCTGAGCCATACAAGTGACAACATGTGTTTGTGTGTTTGAGGGGGTGGAGTAGTGTTATGGTCCAATTGTGATGTTGTGTGTGCAGGTATGTGGTTTCCCTAGGTTTGTTGTTGATGTATGTGTGTCTGCATGCACATAGGTCCACCATGTGGCTGCCCTATACGGGAATTTGTGAGACAGCTGCAGACTGTACCTGGCAGGGTTTGCAGTTCACAGACTCTGGCCACGGACACGGGAATTGTGCCTGGCAGGGGTGCCGCAGGCACTATCAGGTACAAAGCCAGATAGGGTACTGTCCCCCAAGGTTGACAAATGTCCACTGGATCCAGGTCCCTCCTGGGAATGGCCAGGGCCACGTGCACATGGCCTCCTACGACGGTCTGTGGACACCACCACCCCTGCAGTGCTGGGGTTGGTACTGTCACTACGGGAGCGGTTGTGACTGGTGGGACATCCACGGCGAACTCCAGATGCTGATGTTGCTGGCATACGTCCACATGGCTGTCGCAAGCCTCCCGTCCTGTCCTGATGCATGGGCATGACATTGTTGATGAGATCCAATGTCTCACCCCACCGTCTATCCCTGACCTTGGTGAAATTATGAATGGCACCTGCGAGGTCATGGATGCTGTCATTTACAGAGGTTTGATAAGCCCTCTGCACCCTTAGACCCTGTATGGTGTACCATTCCATTCATGCCTAATCCTCCATGACAGCCCGGAACATGCGTGTGGTAGATATACATGTGGCACATTTGCCAGGGGCATGATGACCAGCAGTGCTCCAATGAGCACCCCTGAACATCTGCCTATGTGGTACTCAACTGGACATCCGGCTATGGCTGCTGTGTCCTGACACACATGCCATGGGTACCACACTGTCCTGGCCAATGCCAACCATAGACTGTCCCTCAGCTAAGGCCAACGGTGATGAGGTTTGTAGAGAAAGTGTGACTGTGTGCATGGATGGGGTGGATACTTGTGGTGATGTCAATTGGTGGCCTAGCATCAGCCCCTGACAGCCCCACCTAAGCTTCAACACACCTATCCTCAAGGTCACTGCCTGCATCAGTGACATCAGATTCCCTGCGGGATGGACCTAGCCCCACCTCACCACCTGTGAGGGGAAAACAGGAAACAGACTGTAAGACCTGTACATCACTGCTTAACAGTAGATATAGATATATACATACACACACACACATAGACATGCACACACCCTGGAACTGCAACACAATAATAGACTTTACCTGTGTATAGACATAGTCCCTATTTAATTGTCTGTGCTCCCCCATCTAGCATCAGACTTAAATAATTACAATAACTGCTGCCAATCACTCAGGTATAATTCATCTAATAGCTCAGACATGTGATCACAACACATTACCTGTTACTCCATTACCTCTTTTTCTTGTTTGGGTCTGTTTTGTCCATGACACCCTACTGTCATCCGGGTAACACCCTGTTGTGGCCCACGTGTTGAGAATGGCTGCCATTTGTTATAAGCTACTGCAGTCAGTCAATGATATCACATACAGGGGTGACATACGTAAGTGTTGTTCAATAGCTGCATGATCTGTTGCACTAACTACTGTCTATGTGGAGTACATTACAATATGGAAACACTCTGGTGTAGTCTAATGATTCCCCACTGCATCCGTACTGCTGCATACACGGGTTTACCTTCACATTTCTGCTGTTTGCAGTTAAACCAGTGTCACTGATGTGTAGTATTACCTCCGTATGCATCTTTCCGGCTGTGGACACTCATATACTATCAGCTGTCTTCCAATCGCAGTTCAGACATGTATTCCTCATGTCAATCTACTGCACGACTCCTAAGTGAAGCTGGCAGGTATGAACGACACCACACACACACACACACACACACACACATGCAGACGTGGAAACACACACATATACACACAGCAGTCGACATATGTGACAACCATTACCCTTCACCATAAAGCACCTACGAACAACTCCAGCACCCCCCTAACACACAATAGCAGGTGATGGTGCACTAACATTATCACACACAGATCTGTAATTACACATATGTCAGCATGCAGGACATGTGGTGCTCAACTGCATGCAGTGCAGCTGTAGTCAATCCCTGTTACCAACATTCTACATGGCTGTGATGCATGGCTTATGTTAGTAGATGATGCCCCTCCCCCTAGAACACACTGCACCCATGTCCACAGCATTGCTGTGCATCTGTTCAGCACCCTGGCATACACTGTGCACCATACCTCACAGGTGTACACACCATTGCAGGATGTGTATGTGTGTGTCAGTTATGTTTCCACTGCTGCTTACAGCCTCTGTGTGTTTGTGGATTATATTTTGACACGTGCTTTGTGAATGCCTGATGTGTATCCGTAGATGTCATAATCAGTGGTGCATGTATGAGTGATAGAATACCATTAGACTGACAACAGACACACTTTACTGTACCTATGGTGAGTGTACAGACCATTATTGACATGGCACCCTCTTTCCTGACATGCCATGGTGCAACACTACTGCATATGTCAACAATACACATACCTGATATGTGACATATGACCTATGTAGTCAATTGCATTACAAGACATATGTGTCAGTTGTGCAGATGCTGATTGGGATGCATACCATTTGTGGGTACATATGTGTGCACACACATATCATGATATTGTGTAGCAACAACTGCTATATGAACTACTGTGGTCACAATACCTGGCAGGGGTATAGTAGCATGGGCCATCATCATGAGCCAGTAGTTGGTCAGTTAGCCCTGCAAATGTTCCCCAAATCTGCATGTTTGCATGCTAAACATGTGCACAGCCCATGGAGGTTGCACAGTACCATCACTAGTATCGTGGAGTCAGGGTTATGTCTGCCACACTTCATGACCTTGACTGTGTGCAGATACAGCCATTCTTAGTGGGTTTGTCTCTCCCCTCCAGTGCACTGTTGTGTTTCAGGATGACACACCCTCACCATCTCCTGCCACACTGAAAATGCTCGACCTCTGTGGCCTACACATGTGTGTCATATTGCAGTATCCCAAATTAGGAACACCATGTGTACTAGCATATTCCCTGTCAATGCATGGCAAACATCCAGTTGTAAAGTGGCACCAGCAAGCTACAGATGGGGATGTCATCCCTGGGTTGGGGTGAGGTGTGGATTGTGCAGCACATGTATCATAACTGAAACCTTCTGTACTTCCCCAACATGGTGCTGGTACATCAGAACACATTGCAACACATGGCTTTGGCAATGTCCTGCCATTATGCAAATCATATCTGTAGTGAGCCCTGGCTGATGTTGCCTCTGGTACACATAGGTTCATAGGTGAGTACTAGTCTATTGGTCTTGGGGCCTACATAAGCCTAGCCACAGGGGTTCCCAGGCATGCACCGCCCAATAATGATATTCCCCTATGCCTCTGTCAGGCTGTGGCACAGACATACTACCCAGGGTGAATTCCCCATTTCACATCCAGTTGTCAAGTGTTTTTGTAAAGAGGGCCAATGAGTAGCATTGCCTGACATGACTGGGTAGTCTGTTCCAGAGTGTGGAAATTACCCAGGACAGGCCCCTATCCTCCAGTATGTTCTGTTTAATGTGCTGATGAGGTTTAGGACCATGGAGCATGTGTTTGCAGAGGGATTGGGATTTCCTTATGTGTAGCATGTTCAACTGCTCTGTGTATAACATAGCTGTGTATGTTAGGCAGATATCACCTGTGCCTGGGCAATGTGCACTGGAGTGTAGCCACAGTTGTTGGAGATGGTCTGTGTATTGCATGTGTTTGAGGGTGGTAATCCTATTAATGAGGTGTGTGCTCTGTCAGTGAACATGTACAGCATGCATTATGGGTAGGTGTGTTAGATGTGTACATGGCCTAAACCTTAGCTATAACATGCACAGTATATTGCCAAGCATGACCTTAAAACATACTCACCAGCATCAGGCCACTGCCTTGCTGGAATCCCAGAGGGACCTACATTGGGATGAGACAGAGTTGATGTCAGTGGCCACAGCTGTGGCATTGCTACAGGGTGGGTGCAATATTACAGTAAAACAACAGCTGAAGTCCACAATACTACAGATTATGCACACCTGATTATCAGTACTACACAGCAACAGACTCTACATCTCACATATGCATGATCTACCTGCATAGATACATACGCAACAGTGGTCTACTGATATGCCCTGGGACCTTACCTGCATGTTCCATGTCTGGTGTGTGGGTAGCACCCACCTCCATGATTGTATAGATCTGTAGCTGTTGTGGGTGGGCAGGTGCCACCAGGCTCATGAGCAGATCCTCAACTCTGGTGAGGGGGGAAGGATGTTACGGCCCCCCTGTTGCGTGGTGGTCACCCCACATGGCAGCGACATGGCAACATACATGGCGGAGCAGGTCACTACAATGATGGTGGACCTGCTCATAAGTATGGCTGTGCATGCCAACATCATTTACCCTGTGGACTACATCATTCCACATGGCAGTGCACTCATGCTGATCATGGCTTGTCTTGGAGAAGGGCAGCTGATAGTGCTGGATGAGGCTGTTGATGATGGTGTCATCCTCAGTGGCACTGTAGGCTGGATTCCTTGGATGTGCCATTGTCCCTGAAACACATAAAGATGGAAATATGTCTGACCAACTTATATGGTATGGTTACCATAATACAATATACATATCAGTCTCCCACCACCATATCAGCTCCAACTTAATGTTCACACAACACAAGTGGTATGGCTCCAGTTTATTTACCATTGGGACATATATTATAATGTACCACACTTCCTGCTATGTGTTAGTAGACATGTTCCCTGTGGGGACACTGGAATTGCTGGCCTGTTATGGAGTATTTCACCTGCATGCCATTGTCACTGCCACTATGTTTCCATATACGCATGTGGTATTCTTGCTATGTGATTGCTACACATCTGCCATTCTGTGTTATTGGGGATATCTATGCATGTTGTTGGACATGTTCTGGGATTGTGTGGACTATTACAACCCACATATGTTCCATGGCAGTGACACAATAGTATGTATAGGGGATATTTGCCAGCAGGAACACCTCTCCCACCTAATGTGTACATGTTACCAGGCCACATCACATCTGCAAAACACCATAGAACCTCATTATCTAATGTTCCTGCACTACCTTCATGTGGAACCACTTCAGGGGATGGTGTCCACCCCCACAGACATATTTCTGTCACCCACAGTTAGGTTGAGGGTCTGGTACATAGGGAGCTCCACAGAGACACGGGGCATGTGCTACATCATCTGGAGGCATGTACTACACATACACAGGTTAGACATGCTTGCTCCTCCTGCTCATCCCACAGCCCAGGCATCTTCATGACCATGTAGATGCTGTCATGACTGTCCATGGGTGGGCACCTTGGTCCCTTTGTTCCCATATGGGGTCTCAATGGCCTCCACATTCCAAATGAATCTACCCATCAATAGTGTTTACCCACCACGTGTCATATACCCGCCATGTATGCTGTCTTGTCATCCAACCAAACCTACATACCAGTATCTGCCTACTACCCTTCACCAACATAGATATCCCACCATCTCAAACAATTGCAATGTGTTCCCAGCATGGGTTACACACCACACTCCACAGTGCATTTTGCAGCCATGTACTGCTGTGTAGATATGTTGTGTATTGATGTCTGCTGTTCTCTCACACATGTCATGGCAGGGGACATGTATTGATATATATATATATATATATATATATATATATATGTGTGTGTGTGTGTGTGTGTAGACACACACACATATATATATATATATATATATATATATATATATATATATGTATATATATATATACACATATGTACATATATGTGTAGATATCATTTTGTGTTGTTTATATACCTATATATATGTATAACTGTCTGAGGTTCTGTAGACATACATAGCTGTGAATATATATCACACATGTATTTATCTGTATGTGGGGTGTATACAAACATCTGGTCTGCACTCTTGTAACTCTCTTTTCTTCACAGCTGAACTGTTCTGCCTTGCTGCAACACAGACAGGTGTCACGTGAACACAGACTAAAATTAGGGGGGAATATATGATAACAGATTGTAGATAAGCATATTATACAGCTATGGCAGTTGGGTTTGCTATGCTACACATTAACATGACTGTCCTGCAGGTGTTGTGCTCTGATACCCATGTGTCTATCATGACAGTATTAATACCACCACCAGCCATTGGCCACAGTAATGTACAAGACACAGATATCATGGGTCACATCTTTGTCATTCACTGTTTATCTGTACAGTTGACAGGTATATCCCACTGCCCACAGGGAAAGACAGTATTGTCCAGAGCAGTTGCTGAGCAGAAAATCATTACAGGAACAACGACTGATGGCACATATAAATCATTTCACATTATAAATCCTATTATTCTATACCAAATACTACATGCAAGTAAATACATATGTTTCACATACCTTTTACGTTTTTTCCACTGTAACAAATCCCAGAGCGTTGTTATTTGTTATGGTTAATTTTTAATTTTCTTTCTCTTTCTCTCTCTCTCTGTCTCTGCAGTAGAGTGATTGAGCTGGTTTGAATAGATTGCAGCATGCTTTTGTAGGCATTGCACATGATCAGATGATGGGCTCTGCACTACTCGGTGTCCACCAGTTGCTAATTGCATGCAGCCTGCTGTGTAGTACTTCAGATAACCACTGTCATGGCAACCCAGTACTACAAATTGCTGACTTATGTGGGCATTGTCCTTTCACCTTTCCAGTATGGAGGACTTCCTTTCTGTATGTGGACAGCAGTGTTACAGGCAGCAGGTAGCAATACCTCTTACGGCAGAACCTGCATACACAAGCCAAATACACATTTGGGTAACATTCCAGACCTACAGACAGCGTGAGTAGTGTTGTTATGTGCTTTGTATCTTGCTGGTCTGACAGGGTTTCTGTGTACATGGTAGTTTAGCATGGAATGTAGTCTGTCTGCATAGCTCTCAACTGTGGATCTATCCATATGATAGGCAGAGGATTGCCTGCTAGGTTTTGTCTGTGCACCACACGGGTCTTGTCCCAAATATATCAGTGGCATTCTGTCTGTTGAGTGCTATCAGTACATGGCTACATCCATTTGTATTTCGATGTCCTATTCCTGCATAAGGGTATGTTGCAACAAATCCTGTAACACCAGCAATTTCCAGGGTGTGTAACAGCAATAATGCAAATATGGCACTGTGTTCCTGCCTCTGTCCCCCACATATATGCCAGTCTTTGTCCTGCTGTGATACAGTAAGGGGTTGTTAGATAATGGCCTATCATTATTTACTGTTAGCATTACTGCTATCATCCCAGTCATGTCATGGACTCCCACAACAACTGTTGGGCAAGATCCATATATATGGGGGCAACAGCTGGACAACACATATGTGCCATTGTACATTCCAGAAGTCAGTGTGTGGTACACAATGTTCCTTGCCCTTGTACAGCCTTTTATGGGGGGGTCAATGCCATTAACCTAGGCTATGACACCTTTTCAGGGATATAAGTGTTAAGACACATTGAGGTGTATGGCTGTACACTTTCATACATCCCTCCATGGGAACAGTGGTGGGATACAGCTTACAGTGTTGCACACAGTTCAGTCAGAATGATAGTGAGATGTTAGGTTAAGCAATGTTATGTACGAGATACTGTGACATTACCACAATGACTACATTTCCACCTAGGGCTTGACTAAAGGCTGTAAATGGAGGCTGCTGACCTACATCTGTGAGTGTTGATTGTTTCTCATCTTGAATGCTAATGTGTTTTTAATGTTGTACTAATTGCAGGCCTCAGCCTGGACAGCATAGTATGTTATATATCCACAGTGCTTGCATCTACTTTTTTGTGCCTTGCATCCATCATTGTATATGTATTTGGAAATCTATGTGCTGTCACAAATGGCATACATTATTGTATTGTACACATATTAAAGGTTTTCTGAGTATGCAAACCTGTGTGTGGTGTCCTGAGCTTTGAACTGTGAGTGGGTATATGTTGACTGTTACGTATTCTCTTTTGTGGGAATGGTTGCCACACTACACTTTTCACAGGTGCCACTTACAGGGGTTATGTTTCTGGCATATACTGCGCACCCAGTACATCTACAGTACTTCTACATATGAATGGCTACTAATATGTTTTGTCTGCGTATACACACACACACACACACACACACATATATATATATCATTTATCTATAGATATATCTCTCTCTATATATATATGTCTACATGAATATACATGTATATGTATACATGTGTGTGCATATCTGTAGCATTATAATGTGTAGTCCTTCCACAATGACATTCCCTACAGCAGAATGACTTGTCTGCATGATATGTTTCGGATATTGCCCTGATTTTTTACAGTTGTATTGGCTTACTGTTAAACCATTGTGGCTGTGTTGCAGAGGGTCCTGGGGTCAAGAACGGCATGTGCTGGATATTGCATTGCACAGCATATCTGTTGTTTGTGGTGGGGGGAACATAGCAGTAATCACCAGGTATTCCTCATTTGAACCCTCCACCCCTATTAACTGTGCATAAGGTCAGTTATTTTGTGGTGGAGGTTCTGGTTGTTTTTCCTATTTGGAGATGCAATTCACATGTCTATATACATATATATATATATATATATATATATATATATATATATATATATGAACAATGTTTCACATTTATCCAGTTTGTACCCCACTCTTGTCACAGTGTGTCCAGAATGTTTGCAATAAGAGGTTGAGTGTTATGATATTAGTACAATTCCCCTTATTCAGATTAACTGCGCTGCATGATATGTCTGGGAATACTTGAGATTTATGTATATCCAACGTTGTGTAGTGTTAATTCACTATGATTGTGGTATGCAGGGTCCTGGGTTCAGGACTTGCAGTGGTTGTCAATTTTGTTGCTGGGTTTAACAAAGGCGGTGGGATACAGGATGATTAAGACACTTTTAAGCAGTTGTAAGCATGTTTGTGTGACTGTAAGCATTGCCAACTGCAGGTAACATCCAGTTACACCAGGTTAGCCTTGAAATTGCTTACTTTGTGTATGCAGTGTTTACCGTCACACAAACACAAACCTCTGGTTACATATGCTTAAAGATAGTTTGCGCTAGATTTGCTGAGCCTGTAAACTTAAACTCGCCTACTACTGCTGACATATGCTTACTACTGCTTATTGCTGCTTAACCTAACTACTGCTTTATGCATTATGATACTGACACCTCACATGTACATTTCCTGCAGTACTCCAGTATATATATATATATATATATATATATTATTTTGTGGCTGCAGTACTCCAGTTCATATATATATATATATATATATATATATATATATATATATATATATATATATATATTATTCCCTGGGTTATGCAACATACATATTACTCATAACATGCTTTGCCATGGGAAATGGTATGTCTCAGTTCCTTCCCTGTCCCCCCCCTCCTTTCTTGCTTACATCCATGGGTCGGTCCCATTAGAACGGGTCCATCCAACCTCGGAACACCTCGTTCCATAGTGTCATACTCATCACATCACCCCCCCCCGTTCCTCCTCCACATCAATCATCCTTTCTACAGGTTTCAGCCGAATCTAACCACACCACTAAACATTGCCCACTCTTCACATCTCGGGGCCCATCTCGTAAGTTGTCCCAACCCATGGATCTTCAGGCTTCCCACACATTTAGTCCACAAACATATGAAACCTTCTTTGCTTACCTTTGAGGCATGGTATGTTACTCCGAAGATTCTATTTAGCAGAATTGTTGGGCTCTTCCCAGGGATGAACATGTGCTTGTTTAAGATTAGACTTAGCAGGTTGACACTGTTTCTCTCACTGGTAGTATCCTGCCAGTAGTCTGGGAAGCAGTGCTGTGCTACGCTTAGTGGTGCTTATTATTTAATTTGCATGATATTTGCCTTTTGGCATTGACTTCCCCTTCCTTACATGTTATATATGCATCTTTATCCTTGAGTCATGTGCACGTACTGTATGGGGTCCTGGGTACTTCTAAACTTCATTGCAATAACACCTCACATCTGGACTTACTGCAGTACTCCAGTTCACATATGTATGTTCTGTAGTCAGTTATGGCACATATGACTGTATACTAATGCCATTCACGGGTTCAGTTTGGTTATACTATGGTGAGGACATGTTTACTACTACCTCATTCTTCTGTACTTCTGTGATGGCTTGGTGGATAGCTACTGGGACTGGGTTTGTAACCTGCATGGCTGTTTATTTTGTTGATGGGCTGACAAAGGCCTGTTGGATACAGAGTGATTAAGGCACTTTAAAGCAGTTGTAAGGCCTTAAGCCTGCTTACTAGTGCATACATATGTTTACTATTGCTTATTTGTGCTTACACCTACTTACTAGTGCCTTATTCAGTCTGACACTGATACGTCATATGTGCATTTATTGCGGTACTCCAGTTCATATATATATATATATATATATATATATATATATATATGCTATTTAGTGGATTTTGCAAAAAAAAAACATTGTTTATGACATGCTTTAACATGTAAAATAGACTGTGCTACAGTGGGACTCAAACCGGGAATGCCTGCTCATTGGTCGGATGCTCTACCCACTACACTATTGCTGTTCTACTTCATTTGCATATTTCTACCATAATGTCATACCCATGTTTCCTTTCCCCAGCCCCTGAGCTCCATGTACACAGCATCCATCCATTCTCTAGTTGCTAGCCCAGCCATACCATGCTTCCTCACATTGCCCTCTCTGCATGTCTCGGTACTCCTCCAGTATACTGTCTTGACCCAAGCTTCTGCAGACTCGTCATCTGTGTAGTCCACATATGTATGAGCCCTCCCTTACTTCTCCTCCGATACTGGTGGAAACATCGATGTGACTCACAATTTTTGGTTCTTCCCACCAGGGACAGACCTGTTGTGTCAAGATTAGACTTAGCTGGTCTACACTGTTGCTCCCACTGGTAGTATCCTGCCAGGGGTTTGAGAAGCAGCGGTTTGCTCACACACCTGGCCAGCTTCATCTCCCAGTTCTGCGGAACAGACGCCCCAGGTGTGACATTCTGTGCATTACGCACACCCCCACGGCGTGCACCGTTTTTCATTATTCTCTTCAGTATTATGCAAAACTACTGTTCTCACAGTATGATTGGACAGGCACTGTACTTTGATACACATAGACTGCTTGAAATACTGTGATTGAGCAATGTACACATTTGCTGGCATTAATTTACATACTTACATACATTTCCTATATTGTTGAATGACTGTGCTGGATGACATGTTTGTGATAGCAGCTGAATGTGCATCTGCCATGGCTTAGTGGTAACTCACTGATTATAGTGTGCAGGGTCAGGGGGTTGCAACCTGGGAGTGCAGATTATTTTGTTAATGGGCACGATGAGAGCTGTTGGCTACAGAGTGACTAAGGCACTTTTGAGAAATTGTAGGCAGGTATGCACTGGTCTGCACGAGGCTCAGCATTGCTGACCTCCGTTTATGGCATCTTACACTGAGTTAGCTTCTACATTGCTTAACCAGTATGGGAATTGCTTACCACTGCCCAAACAGGCTTACACCCGCTTACTCCCATGCTACTTTATGTATTTAGTTTACATTTGATGACCAGGAAAATCCAACTGGATTCTTGTCCATTTTCAGCAGTGGCCCGGGGAGTAGAGCTCCACAGTAAACCCCAGCAACTCATTACAAGTAATACAGAGGTGTTCACATTCATAGAGAGTAACAGACTTAACATAGCTACGTAACATATTCTTCATGCTTAGTTTACTTTAACATGTCAGTATTATACATGCTAAGGTCAGGTTTACATGTCAGGTATGACTGTTGACAAAGGTCAGTTTAAGGTGAAGTTAGATTCCAGTTTAACAGTTCTGGATAGGTTACACTCAGGTATTTGGGCTAGGTTTAGTTATTCCATACCTGTGTAGTAGTGTAGAAGAAAATAGTGAAGGAGTAGGTAGAGGGGGTGACATTGCAACTGTATAGTAGGCAGTTGGAATAATTGGTAGGGGAGTAATAGGGAAGGATTGAAAGATGTTGGGATTTGTATGCGAGGCAGGACAAGTGGTGTCGGTTTCACTAGTTAATGTAGGGGTATACAGTGTAAGGTGGGGGGGATTTCGCCAGGTGGCAAGCATGTGCTGATCCAAGTGTGCTTGAGGTGTTCCTTCAAGTGTTACTTACATGTGTCCTGTGGGACAGCTGAGGTAATACATGTGGGTAGGGGTTTCCAGATTCTGCCAATAGAGTTGGGGAAGAGGGTGTCAAATACTTGCAACTTTAAACTTTAATAGAAATGAAAAAGGGGTTAATGGGGCACAAAGGGAAATATAGTAGGTGAAATAGCCAGGGATGTGTAGGAAGGCTGAAGGGAAGGTCCACAGCTGGCCATTTCTTCTACAGCAACAGCTGTGCATATACACTGCATTTGGAGGTAGATTTGGACACTCACCCCTGGGTGGGGGTGAGGATGACAATAATAACTTGTGATGCCAATTAGATTAGCTTACATGCCTACAGTGGGGTGTTGTGACCATGTGTTCTTTGGTGTTATTTAGTGGGTTTTGCAACAACACATATGGTTATACCATACTTTGCCATGCAAAATAGACTGTGCTGCAGTGGGACTCGTACCGGGAATGGCTGCTTGTTAGGCAGCAGCTCTGCCCAATTCACACTATTGCTTACATCCACGAGGCGGTCCGAACAGAACTGCTCCAGACAACACCTGCAAGCCTCGACCCATAATTTCTTACCCATAGTTCCCCCCACCCCTCCTCTACAGCACTCATCCTTATTCTGGGTGCAGGTTGCATCTAACTACACACTGCTCACTCTCCACTTCTCGGGACCCATTTCGTATGTTGTCTCGACCCATGGGTCATCAGGCTTTCCTAACCTTGTAGTCTGAGTACATACATGCCCTGCCTTGATAAATCATTGCCGGGACAGGACACCAATCACCAAATAATTTTTGGGTTGTCCCGCAAGGGACGTTCCTGTCTCTGTTTCAAGATTAGACTTAGCGGGTCCACAGTGTTCTCCCCACTGGTTGTATCCTGCCTGTGGTTTGGGAAGCAGTGGATTGTTTACTTTGTGTGTTTGTTTGTATTTTTCTCCTGTCTGGCTGGGGGGTAATGGTACGTGTTACACATATGGTGATTGGGCCCCTCACCCCCATTGGCACAGCCTGTGATCATATGTCACTCATGTGCTGTATCATATCATAGATATGTATCTGTGTATACACATATATATATATATCTCTAACGACATGATGTGGATGTATGGTTGTCTGCATATGTATATATTTATGGGTATTTATATTTATATATATATATGTATACATATGTACTACAGAGAGGGAGAGGTATATATCTATTTAGTTATGGGTATGTATATATATATATATATATACACACACACATCTACATATTTAGCTACATGTCCTGTAATGTTGTCTGGTATTGCTGAATACTATGTTTTGTTTGCATACCGGCCAACCTTGTGTGCCACGTATGCTTTGCGATACCTACAAATAAACCCATTAGTGTAAACAAAGTCACACGTGAAATCTATTGTTAGTACCAGGGAAACATTCGTCCCATGTGGGACAACCGAAAAATTGGGTCTTCTACTTTCATCTAATACCATAGCTACAAAGGTACCCGTGGCTATGTGCATGGACTACAGCGTGTTGCAGACCTAGGATACTTGGGTCGGGACAACATACAGGATGGGTCCCGAGGGAGGGAGTGGAGGGTGGGCAATGTGTGGTGGTGTGGTAGCTATGGGCTAGTAACCAGGGAAGGGATGGTGGCTGTGTTTGTATGCGTGCAGCAGGGGAGGAGCAGAACTGCGGGCAATGAATGTATGGGTCAAGGATGGCCTGGGTTGGATGGGCCTGTATTGGTCAGTCCGCCTAGTTCATAGGTTGATACTAGGCTATCTGCCCTAGGGCATTTATAAGCCTAGCCAGAGTGTGTTTGGCTTTCGCCACCCTTTTAGGTTAGTTGACTGTGCCTCTGTATAGTAGGTCACAGAAGATAGCCCTTTTAAGGTTAGTTTACTGTGCCTCCGTCTAGTAGGGATACAGAAGAGATCCCAGGGGTAAACCTATGATCTCCCATCCACTCGTCAAGATTTCTCTTGAAGAGGGTCATTGAGGGACTCTGCCTAACATGGATTGGGATTTTGTTCCAGAGTGAGGGGAGCCTCTGGGATATGAATCTGTCCCTCCAGCATGTCCTATTTATTTCTGTGCTGAGGTTTAAGTCCCTGGAGCATGTAGCTCTAAGGGATTTGGATTTCCTGAGGTGGAGCATGTCCATTAATTCTGGTTTGGACATGGCTTTATAAGTCAGGCACAGATCACCTCTGAGTAGGCAGTAAGCAACTGAGTAGAGCTGGAGTTTCTTTAGCCTAATTGCGTAGGGCATCAGTTTGAGTCCCTTGATCCTCTTGGTGAGGTACTTTTGGGGTCTTTCCAGTTGCTGCAGGTGTCGGGTAAGGTACATCCCAAATGGGGCATTGTATTCAATTATGGGCCTGATGAGTGATGAGTAGAGGGGCACAATGACCTCTCTTGATCTAGATGTGAACCCTTTCATGATAAGGTGGGCTATATAGAAGGTCTTTCTAACCACTTTGGCAACGTGATTGTCAAAGGAGAGATTGCATTCTACTTGGGTCCACAAATCCCTAATTACTTCTTCTGTACTTAATGGATTACCACCTATGTGGTAATTTGTGGGCACTTTGTTTTTCCCAAAGGGGATGACTATGCACTTTTTGGCATTTAGCTTTAGGCCTTGGCTCTGGCACCAGTTATCCGTCTCTGTGAGACCCTTTTGGAGGATGCTTGTGTCAGTCGGTGAGTCGATTATGGCACCCAGTTTGCAGTCATCTGCGAACTTGGTCAGCCATAGTCCTCCCGTGTTAGCCTGTACCTCAGAGAAATATATACCGAACAAGAGAGGGCCCAGGACTGAGCCTTGTGGGATGTCACTTGTAACTGGTTTAGAGTCTGACATGGCAGCTGCAATTCTGACCATGTGGGTTCTATCCCTGAGCCAGTTTGCAACCCATCTTGTGACATAGGGGTTGATAGTTAAGCTGGTGAGCTTATTTATGATGCCCGAGTGGAGTATTGTGTCGAAGGCTTTTGTGAGGTCCAGGTAGGCTGTGTGGACTACCTTCCCTTCATCTATGGCCTTGGTGACTGTTTCAAAGAAGTCGACCAGGTTCAAGAGGCAAGATCTGCCCTTAACAAAGCCAAATTGGGTAGGATCCAGTGTTTGGAGGTTCCCAATGTCTTTGTTTATGAGTTCCATGATAATTCACTCCATAGCTTTGCAGACCAGGCTAGTCAGGCTTATAGGGCGATAGTTTCCAGGGTCCATTGTGGCACCACCTTTGTGGAGTGGGACCACTGTTGCTGTATGCCATTCCTTGGGTACATATCCTGTAGTAAGGCTGAGATTGAACAGTGACTTTAGTGAGTGGGGGAGAGGAGAATGTGATAGCAACATGTGAAACATAAAGGAAGACTAATTTAAATCTCTATTTTAATGAAAGACTTACAATAAAATGAGCTTGGTAGTGTATTGCAGGGTGGACATGTTTGGCTGGGGGGTATGCCAATTTGTACGAGACGTATATTGTTTGGGACCTCTCAACCCCATTAATGGTGCATGTGGGCATATATGTTTCTTTTAATCTACCATTGCTATCTACAAGTGTCTGGCCATATATACCTATATGGGTATATATATATTTGCTTACATATTTATAACTATGTCCGTATATACCTATGGAGATATATATCTGTGTACATATATGTAACTTGCTGTGAATATGTGGACATATAGGTGTTGACATATATATATGTGTAGATATCAGCATTCACACGTGTATATTTACGTATATATATGTATGCATATATTTCTGGATATTTTTATATATATAGATATGTTGTATCTGTTAGATAGTAATATATTTACACACACATACATCTAGATGTAGGTATACATTCTCTGTGCTGTTGCATGATTGGGCTGGAGTTATGTTTCTGAAAACATATGATTTATGCATGTCTGGCATGGCTTAGTGGTAAATCATTTTGTGCATGGCCCTGGGTTCAAGCCTTGCAGAGGCTGTTTAGTTTGTTGCTGGGCAGAACAGCCATTGGATACAGAGTGATTAAGGCACTTTTGAGCAGTTGTAAGCAGGTTTGTGCGAAGCTAAGCACTGCTAAATTCTGGTTACACATTTTTATACTCAGCTTCCATATTGCTTCATCTGTATAAACAGTGCTTACCCCCATGCAGATGTACTTAAACACACTTACTAGTGCTTACATATGCTTACTACAGCTTATTTGTGCTTAAACCTGCCTACTAGTGCCTTATTCATTATGACACTGATACTTCACATGTGCATTTCCTGCAGTACTCCAGTTCATAAATATGTGCCATTTAGTGGGTTTTGCAACAAAACTATTGGTTATAACATGCTTTGCCATGTAAACTAGACTGTGCTGCAGTGAGACTTGAACCAAGAATGCCTGCTCATTAGGCAAATGCTCTGACAAAGTCACACTATTGCTTACATCCTGGAGGCGGTCTGATTAGAACCACTCCATCTAACACCGGCACACCTCTACCCATAATTTCATACCCATCACCCCCCCACTCCTCCTCTGCAGCAATTATCCCTTCTTTGGGTGCAGGTCAGGTCTAACCACACCACTACATACTACCCACTCTCCACTTCTCAAGACCCATCACATATGTTGTCTTGACCCATGGATCATCAGGTTTCCCCAACCTTGTAATCCAAGAACATACATGCCCTGCCATTGCACATCTGTGTAATTCCAGGAACCCAAAATAGCCTTCAATTTTTGGGTTGTCCTGCAAGGGACGTTCTTGTCTTTGTTTCAAGATTAGACTTGGCAGGTCTCTCCTACTGGTAGTGTCCTGCCTGTAGCTTGGGGAGCAGTGGTTGGTTTACTGTTTTTTTGTGTTTGTGTGTTTCACCTTTTTGGCTGTGGGAGGCAGATATTGGTACATGTAACACATATGTTGATTGAGACCCCCTCACTCCCATTGGCGGTGCCTGTGGTCATATATGTCATGTTATGTGCTGTATCATATCTATAGATATATATCTGTGTGTATGTGTATGTATATATATATATATATATATATATATATATATATATATATCGACATATGGATGTCGACATATGTATATATCTATATGTGGATGTACACACACACATATGTAATACAGAGAGGGATAGGTATATATCTGTTTAGTTATAGATATGTATATACACACACATACATACATCTACATACTTAGCTACATGTTGTGTAATGTTGAATGGTATTACTGGATGCTGTTTGTGAAAACATCAGGGTTATGCATATCTGCCATGGCTTAGTGGTAAATCACTTTGTGTATGGTGTGCAGGGTCCTGGGTTCGAGCCTTGCAGAGGCTGTTTATTTTGTTGCTGGCCAAAACATGGATCGTTGAATACAGAGTGATTAAGGCACTTTATAGCAATTGTAAGCAGGTTTGCGTGGTGGTAAGCACTGCTAACTTCTGGTTACAGTTTCTTACACTCAGCTTCTACTTTGCTTAAACTGTATAGGCAGTGCTTACCCCCACGCAAATGCACTTAAACACACTTACTAGTGCTTACATATGCTTACTACTGTTTATCTGTGCTTACACCTGCTTACTACTGCCTTATTCATTATGACACTAACTCTTCACATGTGCATTTCCTGCAGTACTCCAGTTCATAAATATATGTTATTTATTGGGTTTTGCAATAAAAATATTGGTTATATCATGCTATGTCATGTAAAATAGACTGTGCTGCAGTGGGACTCGAACTGGGAATGCCTGCTCCTTAGATGATTGCTCTGCCCACTACACTAATGCTGTGCTGCTTCATTTGCATATATCTTCCTTGTTATCCTCTTCCGGCTTTTAAGCTGCTGTAACCATAGCTAAGCAATGGGCACAAATATGCACCTATGATTAGCTGTACTCGCAGTTTAAATAAAAATAAATAAAGGGGTTTCTTCTTTTGATTTTTGTCCTGTTGCTGTTTTACACATGGGGGACTGTTGGTGGGGATATGCAGACACCTATGAGCAGTCTCGCTCATTTATTTCCACTTTGTGCTGTTCTACATTGCAGGGGCATGTTTATTCTGAGAGCTCTGCTCTCAGACACACCCCCTGCACTCATACACACTCCGTGTAAGCCTAAGAGGTCAGGCAGTGTGCCTTCATTATTATGCATGGTGCATTGCCGTCCTCCTCCTACACAGGCGCTTCTGTGCAGGACTAAGCTAGTCCTGCATGGGAGATTAGTGAATCCGGGGGATTGTCTTTTAACAATTACATTTCTGTCAACAAGGAGTGCTCAGAACTTCCAATATTAATTGCTTGCACCTCCCAAGCAGCTCATCTCTAAGTAAAAACAGTCAGAAATAAGAAAAACAGCTAACAGTCTTGCAGGTGTGTGAAACAGTCTTTGTAAATTTTACTCATAGAACAATGTAATGACTTCCCCTGGCAACTGCCTACAAATTGCAGACTTTTTTTTTCAATAAACATCTTTATTACATTATCATATATGACACAGGCAATCTTACATTTATATAAATGAAAAACAAACATTGATACCACATTAGTTGCAAACATTATGCATCAAAGACACCATTGAAACAAGTACAGTTGCAAACATTATGCATCACTTACAATCTATCCAGTCACTGTCAGTTAAGCATTATATGGCTCAATCAAATCCTGTCAATTAAACCTTGATCCTTCTCTGCATATATCATTCCCACAATCCCCATTTTTCCTATGTAGTTTGCTCTGTCCCTTTTCTAAAAAATCCCAATTCCAGTTGTTTTATCCCTGTTACTATATTCACTACTTCTAGTAAAGTTGGTCTAGACTTTGATTTCCATTTTCTAGTAATTGCTTTTTGCAGCCATCATAATTAGACTCAGCAAGGCTTTACTATGTCTAGGCAATTCCAATTCTGTATCATAGCTCAAAACAAATCATCTCCCCGGTCAATCAAATCTCCTCACCTTGCATCTCCATTAAGAGGGAATCTCTAAAGTCTGCCAGCTCATTTCACTCCCAAAAATATGGTCCCAGCCACCTCTTTCTTGCCCGTCACTACAATTGTAGAATTCTTGTCACCCACTTAGAACATTTGCTAATGGAAAAAGGTTTCACACATCTTCAAAGTTATAATTTACCACTCTTTTCATCAGTCTGTCTTATTATTCAAGCCTATTTGCTTAAAAGACCTTGTTTACAACTTAAACTAAAACATAAATCTAACAATCTTTTGCAAAAACAGAGGAAATTAAAATCGCAACTTTACATACATGAATGCACTCCATCCCAACCCCAGCAACCAAAGATCACATCACATTAACTTGCTGTCTTTATCTTGTTACAGTGCAAAATGTACATCTTGCAAATAAAAAAAAAACTTCCTTCAACATATACAGCAGCCACTGATAAGCCTCTCCCCACATTGCATTTAAAATATTCCTGACTGCATACTATGAAAACTACTTTATCACTTAACATGCAATCTATAACATTAACATTTTTACATAAGTATTGGATGTATACAGTAAGAACAAAAACTGTTTTACAGTTTCTCTTTCATTCCCTTTACCATTCTCCTAAATATTAATGACACAAAGTGATGTATATGATTCACAGTTCATGCACCACATTGCAAAGTCAACAAATTCCAGCCTTTCTTCATTATGGTTTCTGCAAATCAGTATTTCATGTCTATTCATATTTCCAGTGGGATTGATGCTTTATACTCTATTTTATTCACTACATTCGATCACCTGCATCTCCCAAAACCTGTCTCTGATTCAAGTGAGGGGTGCTTCCAATTCTTCTAGTTATCTCCCTTTTCTTTCTCTCAAGCATTTTCTTTTATCACATTGGAAAATGTTTCATTGGCAGTCCCTCTCTATGGGCTTTGTTGCTGTTAGAAGAATAAAACAGCACATTTCTCTTCTACTTGCTGGCTCACTTATTGTTGGATAAAATATATTACTTACTCCTTAGCCTGTTTTGCATCAAAGAAAAAAATGACTTTGATCTTGTATAGAAAAATTCTGAAAATAGCTTGAATCTTGCATCTGCCTCTTGAAATTCCCTGACTGTAGAAATAAACTCGCCTGTCTTCTACCTGGTGAACAGTGAATAATCATTTTCCACAAATACTCCATCTCCAATTTTTAATACTTTTCTTTCACAGTTTTGTCAGGATAAACTCTTTCTGCTAGTATAACTGCATCTTTACTAATATAGGAATTGGTTGCTTTCTCATAGCCAGGTTAGGAGTATAGACTTGATGTGCCATTTGAATGAACAAATCCTGTTGTGAAACACCAGTCCAATTTCTTATTTGTACTTTCATAAAATTAACCATCTTTTCCTTCCATTTTCTTTGGTGCAGCACATAATCTCTGGTTTTCCCTGCAAGCTAATTCTTAGTTTTTTAGATTAGTTCTGTTTGAGAAGTCTCATACTCCACCAGCTTCTTCTTCATTACAACCTCTTCTTTTGCAGTTTTATCAGTTCTGAATAGCTAGTTAAAGCTTCTTCTATTTTTTCTAGTCTTTTGTTGTTTGAGTTGATATATTTCTTCAGTGTTTCATTTATTTTAATTACTTCCAAATAATTTGATTTAATTTTTCTTGTAAATTACTGGAATCCATCTTCTGTACCAAAGCTGCAACTTTAACTCCTTTTTGCTGAACATTCTCAGCCAGTTTTTTTCTTCTCCTTTTCTAGTTTATTTTCTGTCAGGTTCTCCAAATTTCCACTTTGCTGATATCCAGGCAGTGTAATTGCTTGCCAGTGACTGAATTTTAACCAAATTAACAGTTTTACTGGCTCTGTTTTCTTAGTTCCTGTTTTCAGACTGGGAGCTGAAATCAACCTATTGATCTTTTTTTTTTTTTTTTTTAAGTTTCAGAGGTGATAAATGAAACCCTTCTTAGACACAGACTTTGTTAAATAAATGCATTTGTTCACCCACTATGGGCTGGTTTTATTATCAAAATTGCAGGGGAATGTTTTTTACAGAATGATATACCGTTACAGGCGATGGATGATTCTGATAACAGTAATAAAAGCAAAGAATAGGTACTATAATAGATGAACTATGACCCTTGCATACTTCAGACTGCACCACTATATTTGGATATGAAGTAGATGACAGGAGAACCACACCAACATGGAGACTATGTCCTATCCAGAAGAAATGTGAAACAGCATGCCAAATGAAAAAGAAAAAAGTATTTGACAAATGAATGTTGCAAAGTAGAAAGTCATGTGCAGCAATTCTTTCAACGGATAATGCAAGCAAGGAAGACAGCAAAAAGCAAATTCTTCATCTGCATTAAAATTGCTATATGAAAGAATAATAAAGAAAGGGTACCTCCTAATGCTAAAGTACAGCTATCAGTAACAAGTAAAAACAATATTCAAAATGAAACGCTGTACAACAATGGCCAATGAAGTAAAGTTCCCTTGGAGAATAGGTAGTGTGATTAAATGATATAAAACTTAAAAGTGCAACAGATATAGCAAAAGACTTGCATGCATTTCCAGTACTTAAATTAAATGCAATTACAAGATATTCACACTGTGAATGCAGTTATACCATAGCGAAATGATGGCTCCAAAGTATCCAGTCTTATGATGGCTTCAAAGTATCCAATCTTTTGGGTCTGATGTACAAAGTATCCACACTGAAGATGTAGTAGCTGCTATGTGACTGTGATGAACTGTGATAACAGCTTAACCAGTCTAACAGATCAAATGAAAGCTTCTAATTTTAATGGAAGTTAAAATCATTTTATTGTAGGAAAAGTTAAAATCTTCATGTCAGGTTAAAATCTTTATGTAGAATAAAACAGTCCCTATGTATTCCAAACGATAAGCACTTTTGGTATCTTCTTCAGATCGTAGAGATTGGGACTGGAAGTTCCTTTTTATAGTGCTGGCTTCCTTTACTGTTGAGACAATCATTCAATCATCACACTGTCAATCAGCTGTTTAAACGCACCAATCCTCTTTCCTCTCAGCTGGGGGTGTTCCATTTCCTATACCTTTTGCTTTTGAGGGGTGTGACCAGTCATGAATTATTAAGCCAGCCACACCTCCATGTTAGCTGATAGTTGGTCTTCTAGCTTTTAGTATAGGTTTCAGTGGAATGATGTTATTCAAGCCTGGCTCAATATCAGCACGGAGGTTCACAATCCACTTACTCTCCCTGCATTCAGTAATATTTTCAATGTCGCCTTTCCTTATTCCACTATATACATTCTCTATCACCTTATAAGTGAAAGAATGACCGACATTTCTTTCAGCATGCGTTGCTAAAGCATTATGTGGATCTTTATTGGTAATGTCTCTTTGATGTCTCAAAATGCGATTTTTAAACATCTGATTAGTTTTTCCTACATAGAATGCAGGGCATAGTTTACAGGTAGCCATGTACACCACATTGGGGGTTATACAAGTGGCTTTGACATTAAAGGTGTATTTCTTCTTTGTCCTTGGATGTTCAAATTCATTATTACAGTCAATCAGTGGGCATGCTGTGCAGTGGCCACACTTGAATGTGCCTTTATGTCCAACGATTTTATGTTTGCTAAACCCATCCTTTGTGCAAAGTAACCTCTTTAAAATTTTCTTATTCTTGTAGCCAAATCATGGTGTTTCACCTACAATGTCTTTTAGCTTGGCATCCTGGGTGAGGATTGGCCAAAACTGCCTTATTATGGATTTAACTTGTGTGTAGTCTGTGCTGTAAGTTAACATCGCTCTGGTGGTTCTGTCTTCTGTCTTGTTTTTCTTTGGGATAACTTCTTGAACAGTCGCATCTTTTTCATTATAGCCTCTCTTTATTAGATTTTGTTGTAGAAACAAAATTTCCTTTTCTCTTGTCTCACCTTTGCTACATCTTTTACGTATTCTTTGTGTTTCATTTCACATATTATTTTTAGTGACATGTTTAGGATGCATGCTGCCTTTCAACAAGTAATGATTTTTCCATGTATTTTTTCAGTGTAATTCGGTTTCCAACATGTTTTTGTTAAGAATAACATTCACATCCAAAAATGCAACTTGATTATGAGAGTGTTCTGCTGTAAAGCTTAAGAAAGTAGTAGTCCTATTTAGATATTGATGGAATGATTCAAATTGTGGCATGGTTCCTTCCCATAAAATAAAAAGATCATCCACAAATCGACCATAAAATTTGATGCATTCATAACATGGATTATTTGAGTTCAATACATGCTCCAATTCCCAGTCTACAAGCACAAGATTTGAGTAGCTGTTCGCACAAGGGGTGCCCATGGCTACCCCCCATTTTTGCCAATAGATTGATGTACCATACACAAAATAATTATTTTCCATTATTAAATCTAATGAAGCACAAATCCTACTGGTTTTGTTAACAGTTTTTTTGTGGCTTAAGATCTTTCTTACAGCTTCTACGCCTGCTTCGTTGGGAATGGAAGTGAATAAATATTTTGTCTGTTACATCAATCTATTGGCAAAAATGGGGGTAGCCATGGGCACCCCTTGTGAATCATTTGATTGAAAGATTGAAAAGCAGCATGCATCCTAAACATGTTACTAAAAATATTATGCGAAACGAAACACAAAGAATACGTAAAAGATGTAGCAAAGATGAGACAGGACAAAAGGAATTTTGTTTCTACAACAAAACCTAATAAAAAGAGGCTATAATGAAAAAGATGCGACTGTTCAGGAAGTTATCCCAAAGAAAAACAAGACAGAAGACAGAACCACCAGAGTGATGTTAACTTACAGCACAGACAACACACAAGTTAAATCCATAATAAGGCAGTTTTGGCCAATCCTCACCCAGGATGCCAAGCTAAAAGACATTGTAGGTGAAACACCATGCTTTGGCTACAAGAATAAGAAAATTTTAAAGAGGTTACTTTGCACAAAGGATGGGTTTAGCAAACATAAAATCATTGGACATAAAGGCACATTCAAGTGTGGCCAATGCATGACTGTAATAACGAATTTGAACATCCAAGGACAAAGAAGAAATACACCTTTAATGTCAAAGCAACTTGTATAACTCCCAATGTGGTGTACATGGCTACCTGTAAACTATGCCCAGCATTCTATGTAGGAAAAACTAATCAGATGTTTACAAATCGCATTTTGAGACATCAGAGAGACATTACCAATAAAGATCCACATAATGCTTTAGCAACGCATGCTGAAAGAAATGTCAGTCATTCTTTCACTTATAAGGTGATAGAGAATGTATATAGTGGAATAAGGAAAGGCGACATTGAAAATATTACTGAATGCAGGGAGAGTAAGTGGATTGTGAACCTCTGTGCTAATATTGAGCCAGGCTTGAATAACATCATTCCACTGAAACCTATAATAAAGCTAGACCAACTATCAGCTAACATGGAGGTGTGTCTGGCTTAATAATTCATGACTGGTCACACCCCTCAAAAGCAAAAGGTATAGGAAATGGAACATCCCCACCTGAGAGGAAAGAGGATTGGTGCGTTTAAACAGCTGATCGACAGTGTGATGATTGAATGATTGTCTCAACAGTAAAGGAAGCCAGCACTATAAAAAGGAACTTCCAGTCCCAATCTCTACGATCTGAAGAAGACACCAAAAGCGCTGATCATTTGGAATACATAGGGACTGTTTTATTCTACATCAAGATTTTAACCTGACATGAAGATTTTAACTTTTCCTACAATAAAAGGATTTTAACTGCCATTAAAACTAGAAGCTTTCATTTGATCTGTTAGACTGGTTAAGCTGTTATCACAGTCACATAGCAGCTACTACATCTTCAGTGTGGATACTTTGTACATCAGACCCAAAAGATTGGATACTTTGAAGCCATCATAAGACTGGATACTTTGCAGCCATCATTTCGCTATGGTATAACTGCATTCACAGTGTGAATATCTTGTAATTGCATTTAAGTACTGGAAATGTATGCAAGTCTTTTGCTATATCTGTTGCACTTTTAAGTTTTATATCATTTAATCACACTACCTATTCTCCAAGGGAACTTTACTTCATTGGCCATTGTTGTACAGCATTTCATTTTGAATATTGTTTTTACTATATGAAAGAACTGTTTCTGACAGATAATGTAGGAGACACTGGGGTTTTGGAAGCAGACCCTTAAGGAGAACAACAATAACCATACAAATTATATTCATAAAGTAGCAGAAAGTATTCTAAGAACTAAGCCAACAGAGGAATGGAGAAAGGAGACTGCTGAAAGGGATGACTGCAATTAGGGGTACAGACAACAGGCAAAAGTAGGCATGAATGTATTGACAAAAACTGGCAAAAAAAAACAAGGTGCTGGGAGTAAACAGAGAATGGAAAGGCAACAGAATGGGGAAGAGGTCAAGAATTTATTTGGACTGCAGGCTAGAGATTACCGTTCCTATCAAGGATTGATATGAATATAGGCAAAGAGAAAGAAATGGGGGATCCTAAGCAAAAAACAGTGCTGGTAGAGTTTTTAGCACACTCAGAACAGAAGCTGCTGTTAAAAAAAGGGACAATTAATACAGCACGTAAAATATTACATAACTAAGAATTAATCGGGAAGAGATTCATAAAGAAACAATGGGGGATATATGTATGTCTTCCAAATATACAACAATGTCTAGGAGATTTAAGATCTTTGCTTGGAAGTGTTTACATAGGTATTTTTATACCCCAAGTAGACTCCAAAGAATTTTTCCTGAGGTAGATAGCAAATATTAGAGTTGTGATTGGGAAGAATGAGGTAATTGGGAACACATTATTTGGAGTGTAATGAGTCGACAGACTTTTAAAAATTTCCTCCAGGCTACTCTATCAGAAGTACTGGGTGAGCAAATTAGTATAACTAAGGAAATGATTTCTTTTTTGAGGTATAATACAAAATCGGAATTGCTTGCACATTCTAATTATGGAGGCTTCCAAAAAAGCAATTATTAGAAAATGGAAATCAAATTCTAACCCAACTGTATTAGAAGTAGCGAATATAGTAACAGATAAGAACTGGACAAGGGATCCTTAGAAAAGCGTAGGAGAAAATTACATAGAAAAAATGGGAATTGTGGAAACAAAACATGCAGAGGAGGAACGAGGTTTAAAAGAAGGCAGGATTTGAGCGACCTAAGTCATGTCGGACTGACAGTTACTGGATAGATTATAACTGATGTATAACATTTATGACTAAAACTATGTGAATATGGTTTGTTTTTATTTATAGAAATGTGTGATTGCCTGTGTCATGTGATAATTTCATAAAGATTTTTTTAAACCAGAAAAGAGTATGATGGACTACTACAGACCCGTTTCACTCTTGTCCAGATCCTTTCAATGCTACTTGTGTGCATTAACTTTACCAAGATTATGTCTGAAACTTTTCAGTTTGGTATTAAAGCCATTTTCAAGTTTATAAGTAAGAAAGAGTCAAGTCTGAAAATAAATATTTTACTTGCATATTTAGGCTTGTAAACACTTAATTTTACAAATCTAAACATGTACTGGCAGTTACAGCAGAAGACTAAAGCACTAAACTGCTAATGAAATGCTACCTGTCCCATGGTGGAGGGTTTGATTCCTTCCATCTTTGTTTGCCTATTGAAGTTGTGGAACACTAGCTGCGTTCTTACTGGTTCTTTCATTTTATCTCTTCAGCTTAACAATGCTTGTAACCATTTGCCTAACATATTTTTCAAGACTTCCAGAAAACTTGAGCTCATTTATTTCCAAATATGCATGTGCAGCATTGCTACTTAAACACTGCATTTCCTAATATAATTCAATACTCTTTCCTTTTTCTGTACACCTGTAAGGCCAGTTACATTCTAAGGTACTATGGATCGAGTAGACATCATGATTAAAAAGCTACTGTTCCCACTTATACAAAACAGTTTTTTTTGTATGGCAGGCTCATCTTTTGTTTTTTCTCATCTCCATTTGAACCTATGTCAAATTTCTCAAGACTTTTTGCCTTAATGGAATCCCTCAAATAAAAAAAAATCAAATACAGTTTCAGAACATTCCCCATACTGTATTAACTTAGAACAAACAAAACTATGTATATTTCAGCCAATGAAGTTTAACTCTCCAGACAGGAACAATCGTCCCAAATTGAAAGCTGCACCCAGAAGCAAGTATACCTATGCTAAAGCACATTGCATGTGTTCCCACTTTCGCCAATTGCTGACTGTTCTTTTATTTCCATTCCCCTTCCCAAATGTGAAAAAAAAACTTGTATGTTTTCAGAAAGCATTAACTTTTAACCCAAAAAAGTGCATTGGCTATCTTTAAATAAAACTAAATTATGAACTGTTCTATTAAATACATTGAGGTATTAAGGCTGCTGGGGAGGTTACTATCTTGTATTCACGTCCCATAATTTCAAATTATTTTTCACTGAACTGCTTTTCATTATACCTTTAATTTTACATTTCCCTCAGCAAAAAAAAATGCTCAGAACTCTCAAGAGTAATTGATTGCATCTACAGCTTGGCTCCATATAAAAGCAGTCACCAATGACAGGGAAAAAGAGCTAACAATGTGCAGATGCCTGAATGAATCTTTGTAAATTGTGCTCAGAAGAAAAAGCACTGAATTCCTCTGGCTAACTGCCTTCAAGCTGCATCCTTCTTCTCTGTCATTGAGAACATTTACTACTTCTTCTTTCGGCTGCTCCCATTACGGGTCGCCACAGCGGATCATCTGTTTCCATTTCTTCCTGTCCTCTGTATCTTGCTCTGTCACACCAATCACCTGCATATCCTCGCTAACCACATCCATAAACCTTATCTTAGGCCTTCCTTTTTTCCTGTTACCTGGCAGCTTCATCCTTAGCATATTTTTCCCAATATACTCTGCATCCCTCCTCAGCACATGTCCAAACCAACATAATCTTGCCTCTCTGGCTTTGTCTTCAAACCTTCCAACCTGGGATGACCCTCTAATATACTTATTCCTAATCCTGTCCACCCTCATCACACCCAGTGCAAATCTTAACATCTATCTTTAACTCTGCCACGTCCAGCTCTGACTCCTGCCTTTTTGTCAATGTAACTGTCTAACACATATAACATAGCTGGTCTCACTACCCTCTTGTAGAGCTTCCCTTTCACTCTTACTGGTACTCATCTGTCACAAATCCCTCCTGATACTCTTCTCCACCCACTCCAACCTGCCTGGACTCTCTTCTTCACCTCTCTTCCACACTCACCATGACTCCGAACTGTTCATCCCAAGTATTTAAACTCATCCACCTTCACCACCTCTACTCCCTGCATCCTCACCATTCCTCTATCCTCCCTCTCATTCACACACATATATTCTGTCTTCATCCTGCTGACCTTCATTCCTCTTCTCTCTAGACCATATCTCCACCTCTCCAGGGTTTCCTTCACCTGTTCCCTACTCTCATTACAGATCACAATGTCATCTGCAAACATCATAGTCCACGGGGACTGCTGTCTGATCTTGTCTGTCAACCTGTCCATCTCCACTGCAAATAAGAAAGGGCTCAGAGCTGATCCTTGATGTAATCCAACCTCCACCTTAAACGCATCCATCACTCCCACCACAGACCTCACCACTGTCACACTACCCTCGTACATATCCTGTACCACTCTTACATACTTCTGACACTCTCGACTTCCTCATACAATACCACAACTCCTCTCTAGGCAACCTGTCATATGCTTTCTCTAAGTCCACAAAGACACAATGCAACTCTTTCTGACCTCTGTACTTCTCCACCAACACTCTCAGAGCAAATATTGCATCTGTAGTGCTCTTTCCTGGTATGAAACCATACTGCTGATCACTAATCATCACCTCCCTTCTTAACATAGCTTCCACTACTCTTTCCCATAACTTCATGCTGTGACTGATCAATTTAATCCCTCTGTAGTTACTACAGCTCTGCACATCCCCCTTATTCTTAAAAATCAGTACCAAAACACTTTTTCCCCATTCCTCAGGCATCCTCTCACTTTCCAAGATTTCATTAAACAATCTGGTTAAAAACTCCACTGCCATTTCACCTAAACACCTCATGCTTCCACAGGTATGTCACCTGGACCAACAGCCTTTCCATTCTTCATCCTCTTCATAGCTATCCTTACTTCTTCCTTGCTAATCCACTGCACTTTATGATTCACTATCCGCACGCCATCCAACCTTCTCTCCCTCTCATTCTCTTCATTCATCAGCCCCTCAAAGTACTCTTTCCATCTGCTCAACACACTCTCCTCGCTTGTGAGTATATTTCCCTCATTATCCTTTATCACCCTTACCTGCTGCACATCTTTACTAGCTTGGTTCCTCTGTCTAGCCAATTGATACAGGTCCTTTTCTCCTTCCGTAGTGTCTAACCTTTCATACAACTCTTCATACGCGTTATCCTTAGCCTTCACCACCTCTCTCTTTGCCATGCACCTCATCTCTTTATACTACTTACTTCGTCTCTCTGACAATCCCATTTCTTCGCCAACCTCTTTCTCTGTATACTCTCTTGTACGTCCTCATTCCACCATCAAGTCTCCTTGTCCTCCTCTCTCTTTCCAGATGTCACACCAAGCACCTTTCTAGCCATCTCCCTTACTAGCTCTGCTGTAATTACCCAACTATTCGGTAACTCTTCACTGCCACCCACTGCCTGTCTTAACTCTTCCCTGAACTCCACCTCACAATTACCGTTTTTCACTTTCCACCATTTGATCCTTGGTGCTGCCCTCACACTCCTCCTCCTCTTCTTGATCACCAATGTCATCCTACAAACCACCATCCTATGCTGCCTAACTACACTTTCCCCTGCCACCACTTTACAGTCTCCAATCTCCTTCAGACTGGCCCTTCTACATAAAATATCCACCTGTGTGCATCTCCCTCCACTCTTGTATGTCACCCTATGCTCCTCCCTCTTATTAAAATACGTATTCACCACAGCCATGTCCATCCTTTTCACAAAATACACTACCATCTGACCTTCTGCATTCCTTTGTTTAACACCATACCTACCCATCACTTCCTCATCCCCTCTGTTCCCTTTACCAACATGCCCATTGAGATCTGCTCCAATCACAACTCTCTCAACCTTGGGTACAGTCATCACCACTTCATCCAACTCACTTCAAAATGTTTCTTTCTCAGCCATTGCGCACCCAACTTGTGGAGCATATGCACTAACATTCATCATTACACCATCAATTTCCAGCTTCATAAACATCACTCTATCAGACACTCTTTCCACCTCCAAAACACTCTTAGCATACTGTTCCTTCAGGATAACACCTACACCATTTCTCCTCCATGATAAAGCAATTTGAACCTGCCTCCAATACACCTAGCCTTGCTCCCCTTCCATCTGGTGTCTTGCACACACACTATACCAACTTTCCTTCTGTCCATCATATCAGCTAGCTCTCTCCCTATACCAGTCATACTGCCAACATTCAAAGTTCCGAACCTCACTACCACAGTCCTAGCCTTTACCTGCCTTTGGGAATGCCTTCCCCCTCTTCTCCTCCTTTGGCCAACAGTAACCCAATTTCTGCCAGCGCCCTGTTGGCCAACAGTACTGGTGGTGGTCGTTGTTAACCCGGGCCTCGACCGATCTGGTATCTATTTCTGTACTGTTGTCTGCATGCATGATTTGGCAATATTTTACGCCGGATGCCCTTCCTGATGCAACCCTCCCCATTTATCCAGGCTTGTGACTGGCACAAAGAAATGCACTGGCTTGTGCATCCGCTAATGAACCAAAATAATAATAATAAAAATGTTAATTGGCCTGAATCCAAAAGACCTCTCCCTGTAAGTGACTACTTATACTTAGAGCTGGCTAAGAATAGGTCTTTTGGAATCTGGCCCCCAGTGTAAGCCTATTCATAGACAGGCCTTACACCAAGGTAAGTTATTTGCACTCAGAGTAGGTCTTTTCTGGAACCAGGCCACACTTGCACTGAAAATAACTCTTGGGATCTAGCTTAAAAATGTTTATAACATAAGCAAATGATATTAATCTAGACATCCACCCTTGCAAAAACAAATTATCATCTTAGTTCAACACATAATATAATCAGAACACTTACACCCAACCTCCACCCCAGCAACCCAAGATCACATTATATTAATTTACATTTGCTTTTGTTCAGCCTTTCTTCTCGTTATACTATAAAACTTATATTTTCTTACAAATAAAGGATACTTATTTTAACACATACAAAAGTCAATGAAAAGACCCACACACATACAGTGGGTATAAAAAGTTTACACACCCCTGTTAAAATGCCAGGTTTTTGTGATATAAAAAAGTGAGACCACAATAAATCATTTCAAAGCTTTTCCCACCTTTAATGTGGCCTATAACCTGTACAATTCAATTGAAAAATAAAACAAATCTGTTAGGGGAAAATTTATATATATATAAAAAAAAAAAGTACAATACGCTGGCTGCATAAGTGTGCACATCTTTAAACTAATACTTTTTTGAAGCACTTTTTAATTTAATTACAGCATTCAGTTTTCTTGGGTAGGAGTCTATCAGCATGGCACATCTTGACTTGGCAATATTTGCCCATTCTTCCTTGCAAAAGTACTCCAAATCTGTCAGAATGTGAGGGCATCTCTTGTGCACAGCCCTCTTCAGGTAACCCTACAGATTTTCTATTGGATTTAGGTCTGGCCTCTGGCTGGGCCATTCCAAAACTTTGATTTTCTTCTGGTGAAGCCAGTCTTTTGTTGATTTGGATGTATGCTTGGAGTGATGGTCGTGTTAAAAGGTGAAATTCCTCTTCATCTTTCTAGCAGACACCTGAAGGTTTTGGGTCAAAAGTGACTGGTATTTGGAACTGTTCATAATTCCCTCCACCTCAACTAAAGCCCCAGTTCCAGCTGAAGAAAAGCAACCCTAAAGGCATTATACTCCCACCATCATAATTTACCATGGGGATGGTGTTCTTTTGGTGATGCAAAGTGTTGTTTTTGCATCAAATGTACCTTTTAGAACTGTAGCCAAAAAGTTCAACCTTGGTCTCATCAGACCATAACACATTTTCTCACATGCTTTTGGGAGACGATGTATTGTTTTGCAAATTTTAGCTGGCCCTGGATGTTCTTTTGTGTAAGAAAAGGCTTCCGTCTTGCAACTTTACCCCATAGTTCAGACATATGGAGAATGCAGGAGATTGTTGTCACATGTAGTACACAACCAGTACTTGCCAGAAATTCCCACAGCTCCTTCAGTGATGTTGTAGGTCTCTTAGCAGCCTCCTTGACCAGTTTTTATCTTGTCTTTTCATCAATTTTGGAGAGACATCCAGTTCTTTGCAAAATCACTATTGTCCCATATTTTCTCCACTTTTTGATGACTGTCTTCACTGTTCCAAGACATATGCAATGTTGTGGACATTTTTTTTGTACCCTTCTCCTAACTGATACCTTTCAACAATGAGATTCCTTTGATGCTTTGTAAGTTCTCTCTGAAACATGGCTTTTGCTGTAGCAGGCAACTGAATAAATGTCAGGAAAATCCTACTAAGACAGCTGAACTTTACTTGGGGTTAATCAGTCTCTTTAATTGATGGCAGGTGTGTACCCAAGAAGACTGAATAATGTAATTAAATCAAAAGGTGCTTCAACAAAGTATTAGTTTAAGGGTGTGCACACATGCAACCAGTGTATTGTATGTTTATTTTTTATATTTTCTCCCCTAATGCATTTTTTCTCATTTGAATTGTACAGGTTAAGTGTCACATTAAAGGTGGGAAAAGTTTTGAAATGATTTATTGTGGTCTCATTTTTTATATACATCACAAAAACTGGCATTTTAACAGGGGTGTGTAAACTTTTTATATCCACTGTATATAATACCTCTGACTGCACACTACATAAAACTGCTTTCCAATGTAACATGCAGTTTTTATTATGAAATATTTTACACAAATACTAATAAGAACAGAATATGTTTTACTTAGTTACTTCCATTAGACATAATGTGGGGTATATGCTTTACGGTACACTCACAAGTTCAACAATGTTAAAAGTCCAACCTTTTCTTAGCCACTTTTATTTGCAATGTGATATTTCACAAATGTAATTGATACTTTATAAGCTCACATTTACTCACCAATTTGTTCCTGATCTCCATCTCCCAACACTAGACTCCAGCTCAAGCCAAAGGTACTCCCGACTCTACTACTCAATTCCTGTGCTTTATTCAGTCTCAAAGCATTTTCCTTTGGAACAATGGAAAAGGTTCACTGGCAAGTTTCTCTTTGAGCTTTATTGTCAGAATAATAAGCAGAGTCTCCTTTTGCTTTCTCATACTTTGGTACAACTTCCATTTTTTTTCAATGTAATTTGCTCCTACCCTTTTCTAAAGATCCCACTTTCAGTTCTTTTACCTATTATAATATTCAATACTTCAAATGCAGGTGGTTGAGACTTTGATTTCCATTTTCTAGTAATTGCTTTTTTGGTAGCCAACAGTTAGCAAGGCCTTACTATGTCTATGCAATTCAGATCTTGTATGGTAACTCAAAAAAATAATTTGCTTAGTTACACCCAATATTTCTAACAGAGTACTCTACGGGGAATTCTTGAAGTCTGCCAACAAATTAAATTCCCTAAACATGTTTCCAGTTACCTCTTTCCTCCCCATCACACCTTCATTTGCCATCTACCTGAGGAAAAAAAAATGTCTGGAGTATCTTTGGGGTATAAAAATATGGTCTATATTATAACCACGAAAGCTCAGTTCAGTGAACAGCATTTTACATTGAAAATGCCATTCAATGAACTATTATTGTGAGATCACAGTACAGTGAAGATCAGAAAATATGCCCTTTCCTCAGTGTAGTGTGATCTTGGAGCTGGCATATATATAATTGGGGGGGGGGTGCAGCCCCCTCCCCACCAAAGTGAGTTCAACAAACAGCATTTCTGATGTGAAAGCCATTCGCTGAATTGACTTTTCGTGGTTAAAATAGAGACCCATAAAAATACCTATTCAAACACTTCCCAGTAAAGATCTTAAATCTTCTAGACTTTGGCCATATTTGGCAGCCACACATATGGCCTCCCATTGTTTTCTTGTGAATTGCTTATCCAATCTCTTGTCGCAATATTTTCTAAACTCTTCTGATTCCTAAAGTTATTGTGCAATATTTTTACAGGTGCTACTAATTATCCTTTTTTTAACAGCATCTTCTGTTCTAGATTAAACTAGAAACTCTACGAGAGCAGGTCTTTAATTTAGGATTCCCCTATTTCTTTCTCTTTGCCTATACTCCGATACCACTCCTTGATAGGGAAGGCACTCTCTAACATGCAGTCCAAATGTCGTCTTGGGCTCATTCCATTTTTTAAAATTTTGATCTCTAGTTATTTGCTTCCAATGCCTTGCATTCCTTTGCCAGTTTTCTCCAAAAATTTCCAGCCACTTTTTACCTATTCTCTGTACCTCCAATTGCAGTCATACCCATTAGCAAAATCTCCTTTCTTCTTCTTGCAGTGACTTTCTTCTTAGAATACTTTCAACATGGCTGTTGTTCTCCCCAAGGATCTCCATCCAAAATCACACACACTCATTTTTTGATTTCCACATTTCACAGTCATCCTTTTCAACTGTGTAGCTCTAAAATATCCCTTCAAATTGGGTACTCCTAAACTACCTTGTTATGTTGGAAGAATCAACTTATCCCATTTAACCCTTGCCAGCTTCCCCTGCCATATAAATTACTTCAACTCTATTAACTGTCCACACCTTCTCTGGCTGATAAAAAATATGCCTGACCGGTTTATAAATTAAAGGGACTAAAACCATTTTCTCTGCTTGTATACAAATCCACAAACAGGAGCTTCAAGTTTCTCAGTTTTTTGCATTAGGTTTAGGTTTTGTTTAGTCTCTACCCACATATCCTTAGCTGCCATAACAGAATAGTTTTTAATCCATACTCCTAAATGCTGCATTTTATTGTGTCCTGGGTATTGCTGGAACAATTTATGTGTGGGTACACAGTTTACAGGTATATCCTTTGTTTTATCTTCATTAATTTTATATCCTAAAAAGACCTGAAACTGTCTCATGCTGTTCCACAACACAGAGTTGTCCTTTTCTTGTTTTATCAGGTACAAAATAATACTGTCTGCAAATAAAGCCAAATTATCTTGACTACCATACCAATTAAATTCTTGACTTTGAGTCCCTTATTTTCTTTGCCAATGGCTCTAATATAAGGAAAAGAGGGCACACCCATTTCTGGCTCCTCTGTTCAGACAGAAATTGTCAGAGAGGAATTCTCCCAATAATTATTGCCTCTGATCCCTAATATATCTTCCTAATTAATATTGTTATTGTATCACAGGAATGCAAATGGTTCCATTGCCATACTCAAAATCCCAGCTTACTCTGTCACATGCTTTCTCTGCATCAAGACCAAACATCGATATTTTCTTACATTCTGCTTCCTTCTGTATCATCAAATGTTTGCTTCCCCTGCATGAAACCAGAATGATCCATATCAATCCATTATAGAAATGGCTTTAAACACTTTATACTCATAGTTTAAAATTGAAATGGGCCTATAAGAAGCTGGGCCTGATGGGGCTTTTCCATTTTTAGGAATTACAGCCACCACAGCTTTTGTCCAGGATCTTTCCAGATCTTCATAGCTTTCTTACCTCCTAGCTTCTAAACTTCCACAGGAATATCATCTATTCCTGGAAAATTTCCTGTTGACTGTATGTCACCATTTTTATCTCATCTCCTGCTATCTTAACTGTTAACTGTTGAGCCTCCTCTACCTCTAAGCTTAGCATTCTTAAGTCTTCAATAGTACTTCCATTTGTGCTTTGATTTCCACATTTCTCTGCTTTATACAAATTTTCATAAAATTGCCAAAATATCTCCAATACCGCTGCATGAACAATAGTTATTTTTCTTGTTATAGGCTCCTTAAGTTTGGCAACAACCCTTTCTACTTTGTTCCCCAAGTTGTGCTCTGAAGCCCTTATTTTCTCTTTAGAACTCTGCAGTTGCACCCCTTCTTGTTTTGCAAGATTCCCCTTATTCTACAATACGTGAACCTTTGTCAGCCTCTATTACTTTATACTTCATAAGCATATCTCAGTCTTTTATTTCTACCTTGTTTTAAACTCCACTTTCATTTTATCCAACTCACTAGCTAGAAATTTCCCTTATAACTCTCAAATAATTCCACTACTAATTCCTTAAAATTTTCTCTTTTTAACAGGTAGATGGGGAAGCACCAGTGTCTCATTTTACTTCATTACCCTGCATTTTTATCCTAGTTGTTATTGGTGCATGCCTGAAATAGTTATTGGATGTGTGTCAAAGCTTTCAATTAAATGAACATGTTTCTGTGAAATATAATTTATATCTAGTACAGCCTAGTTATTTTACCTTGGGAAATATATAAATTCTCTGTTTGTTTCTACTACTGAATTTGTCTTGCATACTAAACATTTTCATAAATTTCTTTACAAACCTACTCCTCCTTTGTTATATTGTCCCTGCTAAATCCACATATACTTCGTCACTCTTACAATCAAATTCCACTCTCAATCAATAAATATTCCCTGCTGCAAGTGGTTTATTCCAAAATGTTCTTAATATCCATAATAGTTACTTTAGATAGAATATAAATGCATGTCAGAGTACTCCTCCTCTCTTGCCAGTAGCCCTTTACTAACACAAATCTCCCATCTTTTATTTCCACTTTTATCACTACTGGTGCTCCACTAGCAATTAGTATAAGTACTCACCCTTTCCTTTGTCCCTGAAATCCTGCTGAATATCCATCCTGAAATACTTTATTAAATTCACATGCTCACTTCTTTTCAAATGCGTCTCCAGTAGCATTGCTATTTGCACTCTGCATTTCTTAATAAAATTCAATACACTCTACTTTCTGGCTATACCTGCGAGGCCATTCACATATCAAAATAATATGGACAGTGTGGCCAATATTATAAAAAAATTATCATTCGCACCTATTATATGACAGTTTTTAAGGTATATTTACAGCTTTTGTGTTACATGCACCCACTAATGCTTGGCAGGTTGATCTTTTATACACCTGTTTCTTATTTCCATTTAATCTATGTCACATTGACAAGACTTTTTGCTTTAATGAAAACCCTCAAACAAAAAACACCCCCAGAACACCCCATAACCTGTTGAGTTAAAACAAGCATGTGTGTGTGTGTGCGTGCACACACACACACACACACACGTACATCTTCAAATAATGAAGTTTAACCATTCTGACAGGAAGAATAGTCTCAAACTGACATCTGCAGCCATAAGCATTAATTCACCTAAAAGTAAGGATATCTGTGCTAAGACACGTTATAGTATGTGCTCTTACATTAATTGCAGTCTACATGTCTCATTTTTACTCCTTTTCCAGAAGTGAAAAACAGTTTGCTTTCAGAAAACTGTTAGCCATAAATAGTGGTCTGGTTTTTACTGCTTGCTCATGTAGACAGCATGTCTCCATAAGAACAAAATGTACAGCTGCCCTCAGCCGCAGACTTCTCAACTCAGAATCTGCATTTTGTAAAGAAAACTTTCAGTGTCCTCTTATTTACTTGATTATGTAAAATCTTATTAGATTAACCCAAGACCCTTAATCCAGATATTCACCTATGCAAAAGTAAGAAATCATATCAACTTTACATATAATTTGCACACTTTTACACCTGACAGCCCACCTGAATGACTCAAGATTACTGCCTATTAACTTAAACAAGCTTTTGTCACTCCATTGTTTTCTTTTTACATTACAATGCCTACAGTTCTTAAAATTAAAGAAAAAAAAGAAGGCACTTTTTTTATCATACACAATAATCGAAAATGCTTTACTATATAACATGCAACTTGTATCATGATATGTTTGATGCAAATATTAAGAACTAAAATCGTACTTATGGTTACTTTTTTTTTCTTTCCTTTTGGTGTCTTTTCAAACATTAGTAACATGAAGTGGGGTATATAATTTTCAGTCCCCCCACAAGTTTAGCAAAGTCAATAAAAGTCCAGTCTTTCCATCTTTTTATTATAAAGCCATATTTCATAAATGTGACTGTTTTATAGTCTCATTTTTATTCACTAATTTCAGTGTTACTTGTTTTTGTGTTCATCTCCCAACCACAAATTCCAGTTATAATCCAAGGTACTCCCATTATTCTAGTCAACTCCTGCACTTTCCGTCCGTCTCTCAAACATTTTCATCTGGAGCACTAGAAAAGTTTTCATTGGCAAATACTCTATGCTTTGTCAGAACAATGAGAAGCACAGTCCCTTTCTGTTTGATGGTTCACAATTATTGGACAAACTTTTGTATTTCCTATTCTACATCAAAAAATGACGTTCCTCCAGGAAAAATATTGTAAAGACAGCTGGATACAGCATCTTGTATAACACACCTGCCTCTTGACTTTTCCTGATTGGGATAAATTTGATTTTATTCCTGGTGTACAGTAAATAATATATTGTCTCCAATTTATAACACTTTGCCCTTCTGACAAATTTGTCAAAATCAACTACTTCTGCTGTATGACTGCATTCTTGGCCAGGTTTGCAGCTTACACATGTGCCCTTTTAACTAGCAAATCCTGCTGTGGAATATCAGTCCAGTTGCTTATTTATGCTTTCTTGAAACAATAGTCTGTTCCTTCCAGTTTCTCTGTTACAGCAGAACTCTACCAGCTGTTCTTGAGCAGGCTCATACTCGGCCAGCATTTTCTTCATTTTGACCTCTGAGTTTTGCATTTTAAATGTTAATCTGAATACCTGTTCAAAGCTTCTTCCATTTTTTCAAAGCTTTTGTTTGAGTTGCTATTGTTATTTTAATCAGCTTTGAGCACATTTGGCTCGCCTTTTTTCTCCAGATTACTGGAATTCACATCTTGCATCAAAGCTGGAAACTGAACTGCTTTTTGCTGAGCGTTTTTTTTTTAATTCACCTTTTCTAGTTGATTTTCTTTCAGGCTCTCTTAGTTTCTTCTCTGGCTACACTGCCTGGATACCAGCAGTAACTGCATTTACTAAAACTGGCATATTTGCCTCTCATTTTCTTTTTCACACAGGGAGAGTTGAAGATAAGCTGCTGATCAATGTGCAGCCATCGTGGAAGTCCCACCTCTGAGCCCATCAAAAAATGTCTTTTATCCTCCAGGAAAAATACTCTGAAGACAGCTGGATATAGCAGCTTGAATCTTACACCTGTCTCTAGACATTCTCGGTCTGCTGAGATAAAGTTGTTTCTCTTTTGTCTGATGTACAGTGAATAATCATTTTCTACACACAGCCTACCGTCTCCAATTTTTAATCATTTTCCCCTCTGCCACAATTATGTCAGGATCATCTCTTTCTGCTGGTATAACCATCTTTTCCAACATAGGTCTTAGCTGCTTTCTCATTGCCAGGTTTGGAGCACACACTCTATGTCACCTTTCAATTAAGACATCCTGCTGTGGAATACCAGTCTGGTTATTTATTTGTGCTTTCATAAAATTTAAGTCTGCTCCTTCCAGTTTCTCTGACACAGCAGAAATCAACTCGAGTTTTCTCTGGTTACCGCTTGTAATGCTATTTTTTGAAACAGCTCTTCTTGAGAAGCCTCACTGTCTTTGCTTCATTTCACCCTCTGTTTTTGCCAGTTTTATCAGTTTACCTGAGTAGCTAGTTAAAGCCTCTCCCATTTTTGTCCACCCTTTCATTATTTGTGGTGATATATTCTTTCAAATGTTTCATTTATTTTGATCACCTCTGAGTAGATTTGATTTATTTTTCCACTTAATTTCTGGAAGCCATCTCTTAAAGCTGAAGCTTGAACTGCTTTTTGTTGAATAGCTGCAGGATCCTTCCCAGCCAGTGTTTTCTTTTCAACTTTTCCGGTTGATTTTATTACAGATCCTCCAAATGTCTTCTTTTCTGGCATCCACATAGTGTACTTACAAGCCAGTAACTGATTTTTATCCAAAAAAGAAGTTATGTACTTACTATAACGTTCCATGTTTGCTGTCCATCTCGCCTACATTCTTGCTGGATGGGTTTGGAGCCAATTCTCAGCTGACTCGGCCGATACTAGAGCTTGAGAGCTTTTCCTCGCTCAAGGCTAACTCCTATCCCATGGTGCCTCACGGCAATTCCCCAGATCTTGTTTGCAAGAAAGAAACTATGTACATGATAGAAAGTCAATTATCAATAACAATGCACATACAAACATAATAATTTGTATTACTATCCATGCCAAGTGGACAGACAACAACAAGGTCAGACAGCATAATGGATAGTCCACCAGTTTCTCCAGGATACAGGAAGGGGGAAGGAGGGTGGGATGCAAGAATGTAGCAGAGATGGACTACAAACATGGAATGTTATGGTGAGTACATAACTTTTTATGTAGTCCTATCTCATCGCAATTCTTGCTGGATGGGACAGCATCCCAAGCACCTTTATCCCAGGTGGCTGAAGCAAAGACACTCTTCAGCACAGTGGACCCAAAGGATGACCTGTCCCAGGAGGCCAAATCTAATTTGTAATGAGTGACAAAGGAATGAGGTCTTGCCCAAGTAGCTGCTGCACATATTGTATCAATTGGGAGTCTTGATCTAAAAGCATATGAAGTAGATACCAGTCTGGTTGAATGGCCTTTTATTTTGGCTGGTAATCGTTTGCCAGCAACTTTGTAAGCAAACAAAACGCAGTCTGAAAGCCATTTTGACAAGGTAACCTTAGAAACAGGTAAACCTTTATTTTTGTCTGAAAAGGAAACAAATTGGTCAGATTTTCGAAATTCTTTAGTCCTATGCAGGTAAAATCGGAGAATTCTGTGGACATCCAATTGATGTAATCTGTATTCTGATTGATTAGAATGATTTGGGAAGCAAACTGGTAGTTCAGTAGTTGAATTGATATTATGCTCTGAACATACCTCAGGAAGAAAGGAAGGATTTGTTCTAAGTGAGACTCTATCCTTATGGAACACAATGTAAGGGGGTTGAATGGTGAGGGCTTGCAGTTCAGATACTCTCCTGGCCAACATTATAGCCACTAGGAACAATGTCTTCCACAACATGAATTTCAGATCCGATGAAGAAGAGGGTTCAAAGGGCGAAGAAATTAAGGATATAAGAACTAGGTTTAGGTCCCAAGGCTCTGGTGGTTGCCTGATTGGAGGTCTGAGAAGGACTCCTCCTTAAAGAAAGGTTGTGCATAAGGAGCGAGACATGATTTGCATGAATCCAAAATGGTAATTAGAGATGACAGCTAACTGAACTCTAATATTAGCAGCTGCAGCTCTTTCATGAAAAAGAGATGACAGGAAGGACAAGACAGACTCAATAAGAGCCGAGTAAGGATCCATGCCTTGGTTTGCTGCCCAAATGGAGAACCGTTTCCATTTACTGGAGTATAATTTCCCTGTAGAAGGTTTGTGTGAAGAAATCAGAATGCGTTTGACTGAAGGGGAAAGGGAAGTACACCGGGCTATTCATCGAATTGGAGCAGTCATGCTGTCAATTTCAGGGTTTGGATAGTAGGGTGTAACTGACCTGATTGATGAATCAGGAGGTCTGGAGATGGTTCCAGGATCCATGGTTCCACCAACAGATAGGGCCACAGGAAGAGGAACCAGACTTGGTGAGGCCAATAAGGATCAGAGTACTCTTCAACTGTTTTGATTTCGGAAATACTTTTGGAATGAGAGGAAAGGGTGGAAAAGCATAAAGGAGTCTCAGAGCCCAATTGTGAACTAAAGCATCCCTTGGTAACATCCCCGGATGGGGAAATAGGGCAAAGTACCTGCTGCATTTGGTGATCATGTATGTGGCGAATAGGTCGCAGCATGGCTGGCCCCATTTGCGAAACATCTCTTCCGCAACTTCTGAATTCAGGGACCTTTCATGAGGCATCAGAATTGCATGGCTGAGCTTGTCTGCTATCGCACTGGACTTCCCCGAGATGTGTGCTGCTACCATAAAACATTGAGAGTCCATCGCCCATTTCCATACTCTTAAAGCCTCCCAACAAAATGGGTAAGATTTGGTTCTCCCTTGCTTATGTACCACACTACAGACATGATGTCTGATTGAATCGCAATTGTCCTAGTGAGAAAAGAACTGTGAAGTGCTTGCAACACATATAGCACCGCTCTTATTTCCAGAACATATGTGCAAGTGGCTCTTGTGATCTTGCCAAATACTTTGGACCGTCTTTCCCAGATAATGCCCCCCACCCTATCTGGGAGGTGTCCGTGGTCAAGACTACATTTTCTTGAGGGGAAACCTAGATTAAGTTGAGCCATATGTAACCACCATGTTAGATCCTTCTTGCAGGAGTTTGTGATGAGTATTTGGTGAGATGGGGGGAGATCCTGCATTGACCACTGGGCAAATAGTAACCACTGAAGAGCCCTCATGTGCAAATGGGCTAGGGAAACTAAGAGGACGAGTGGAGGCCACAGTCCCTAGGACATGAAGGACTATCCTGGCCTGTACTTTGTTTCTCTTCAGCAAGAATCTGACTTGGTTGTGTAACGATTCTATTCTTTCTGGTGTTAGTTTTGCTGTCATGGTGACTGACTATCTCTGAGCCTAAGAGCACAATGCACTGCGATGGAGATAAGGCTGACTTTTTTAGGTTTATTGCAATGCCTAATCTGGTGCACAAGGATAGAGTCTCATCCCTGGTTCTGATTAGATGGTGCTTGGTGGTAGCAGTGAGGAACCAGTCATCTAGGTACAGAAACACATGGAATCCTTGACGTCTCAGGTGAGCCGTTACCACTGCCATGCATTTGAACACTCAGGGGGCTGTAGTAAGGCCAAAGGGCAGTGTTTGAAAGTGACTGGCTCCCAGCCAAAAGCATAGGTATCTTCTGGAGCACCTGTCCATTTTGATGTGGTAGTACACGTCCTAAAGATCTATTGAGCACATCCAATGGTCTTTCCCGATGAAGGGGAATATCGACTGCAGAGTGATCATTCGTAACTTCGATTTCTTTACAAACTTGAGTTTGCTGAGATCTAGAATTAATCTCCAGTCCCCAGTCTTTTTTGGAACTAAAAAGAATCGAGAGTAAGTTCCGGATCCTATTTGCTCTCTGGGGACTTCCTGGATGACTTTTTTGTAGCGACGAGATGACCTCTGATTTTACACAGTTTAACTGAATGGGTGGTACGTCTGGTAGAGACCGGTTTACTGCGGGGTCAGAAACAAATGGAATAAAGTAACCTTTGGATATTATGGTTTGTACCCAATGATCGTGGGAAATTTGTAGCCAGGTGCTTCGGTACAGTGAAAGACGACCCCCAACTGCCTCCAGAGATAGACAGATGGGCAACCCCTCAGGGGCGATAGAAGGGATGATCAGAGAAGGTTTCTCTATCTCCCTGATGTTGTGGACCTCCTCTGCTGCAAGGGCAGCATCTTCCACTATATCCTCCCTCTCTGCCTCTAGGGGAGGGTTGACCTTGTGCCTGAGGGAAACCTTGTTGGGATTTACAGAACTACATTTTCCCTCCTGTGTGACCCTTGGGATAGGGTCTAGAAGGGAGAAACGGACTCCGACAGCAGATAAGGTTTTCCCTTCCTGCTCGCATCTGGTCAAATTCTCTTTTACCTGTGGTCCAAAAAGGGCTGAACAATCAAAGGGGACATTGGTAAAGAAAGACACAGTATTCCGCGAAGTTACATAGATGCATAAATTCCTGCTGCGACTGCCCTGCTCGCTCAGTCAACTGCATAGAAAATCAGCCTCATAGAGGAGTTAGACATAGAGGTAAGGGTGCTGAGCTGCACAGATACCTTGTCCATGGATCCCTACGCTACTGAACCCTGAAGGGCGACTCCCAACTCCTTCAGGACATCCCTTTGAAGTAGAGTAAAATGGGAAAGGTAATTCAGAGATCTTAAGGTGAATGCAGCTGAAGAGAAGGTATGCTTTCCATACCTATCCATTGTCCTGGACTCTATTAGGAAAATGGTATTAGAAGATGTCTCTGACAACAACTTCTTAGTGGCCACTGCTACACCTTAGCATCAACAGGAACTCCCTTAGAAAGAAAGAGCTTATCCTCTGGAGCAGTTATAAATTTCTTTGGTCTCCTCGGGACAGGCTCCACTGTGTCCGGGGAGGTCCAAGCTTTCCGGGATATGACCCCCAACAGGTGGTCATAAGGCGGTCACCAAGGAGGTGGAGGGTCGGAAACTAAAGGCCTCAAGGTACACTGATTCATCCTCAGTAGGGTTAGAGGTCTTCCAATCGTCCCTCTAAGGATTTCAAGGATGTCAGAAAAGGAGACATCCTCAGAGGGGGATCTAGGGAACCCTTCTGACTCATCCAAATCAGTGTCTGATGTGACAGACTCAGTTGAGTCAATATGCTTCCTCTTACAAAGTCTCTTCCCAGGAAGCTCCCAAGTGGGATAATCTGGGGAGGTCTTGGAAGAGGGGACACCTCCAATGGGGGCTGCTTGAGTCTCTGGTTCCCTACGCTGAGGGAGTGGGCAGGGGAGAAGAGGTTGCTGCCGGCTGCTGGTGGGACAGAGTTCAAAGGTAGGGCTTTGACACTGGACAAAGCTCTCTCTATTGCTTCGAAGGCCTCTCCACCCCGCTCAGAAGACGACCTCCATTCCGAGGAGACAGAAGGTCGGCTCCAAGCAGGAGGGAGAGGCTCCGAAGCAGATGTGGGAACCGAGCTGAGTCGAGCCGAAGCACAGAGAGTGAGGGTTAGTTCCGAGTCAACCTGAGTGCGTTGGCCCCCAGATCCCTTGGCTCCAAAATGAACCGCAGAGGATAGAGATAGCGGTTTTGAGGAAGCAGGAAGAATTATATGAACCAAAGGTTCCAACAGAGAAGAACCTGAAGTGTTTGGCTTCGAGAGTGAAGCAGTCAGAGAAGTGGTCTGTATAAGGTACAGATCTAAAGCCTTTGGGTCCGAAATAGCTAACTTTTTGGCCAGAGTCGGGTCACAGAGCAACCTCTTCACCACCCGCTCTATGCCCTCATCTGAAAGCATCCTGGAGGAATGGGTGGAGACAGAAGGAGATCTCCACCTTTCTAAAGTAGGAGACCTTAATGTTGGTGAGACAGGTTCAATAATAGGGGAATGTCTCGATACTGAAGGCTGCCTCAAAGCCGAAGAAACCTACGGCACAGAGACAGGAGAAGCTGAATTGGAGCCAGAACTCCTTGGCTCAGTGGCTTCAGATATTTTTGACTGCTCCAAAGCTGGAACCGAACATTTTCTCTTAACACTTTTGAGAGCTGTCTGATCAAGTTCCAGCTGTTCCTGGAAGGAACTGGTCATAAGACTCCTGTCAATTAATTTAAGTTTCCTCTCATTAAGGACCGTAGTACTGAAGGCATGGGAAAAGGTACAGGGTTCTTGTAAATGAGCCTCACCAAGACAGTACACACACAGCTACTGTGGCTGTCGGTCAAAGACATTTTTCTGTGAAGGTATGTCACATTTCTTGAAGCCCAAAGGGTGATGCTCCTTATGGTGTCTGTCTTTTTCTTTAGACATACTGAAAAAGAAAAAACAAGACTAACACCACCAATAACAACAACAACACTAACTATAACCAACAGTAAAGTTATAAAGAGAATTTTTTTTTTCTTTTTCAGGAAAAAGGGCCAACACACAGGGAGGAAAGGCCCTCTAATTTAAACAGGCAACTATGGCCCTCTATCTAAAATGGGCCATACATTCCTAACAAATGTGGAATAGGGGATCAAGCACTCACACACACATGTAGCACTAATAACTATTTATAGGTAAAGAATAGGAAAAGGACAGAAAATAGCAAGATATATCAAAAAATCCTTTACTTAGCCAACGAGCCAGTAATGAGACAACCTTGAAGCTTTTGCGGCAAACAAGATCTGGGGAATTGCCGTGAGGCACCATGGGATAGGAGTTAGCCTCGAGCCAGTAAAAGCTCTTGAGCTCTAGTATCGGCAGAGTCGGAACCGAGAATCGGCTCCGAACCCATCCAGCAAGAATTACGGCGCGGTAGGACTACACAACATTAACAATTTCAATTGTACTCTTTTTTTCTCAGTTTCTGGGTTCACACTGGACAGCTAAAATGAAATTGCTTATCAGTGTTGTAGTCATCTTGGAAATATGCAGAATTTGCATTTTCAGAAAAACTGAAGATGGTCTCTGTTTGTGTACCTTCTCCGATGAGAAACTTAATCTTGAAAATTGAAGTTGTGAATACGTTTAGTCCCAAAGATGTGTCCTAGGCAGCAAAATATGCCCACTTACTATGATGCATCTTCCTGGTAGTAGCCCTGAACCACCTGTTTGAGTATGAAGGGTACATAGCCATCACTGCAACTGACATCACCAAGCTGTCAATTTCAGTGGGTAAATATCTACAGGAGTGTAATAGATGGGACTTGGTTGGTTTCATGGGAAAAAGCATGTCTAAAGGGTGAGGCCAACACAGATGGAAAGAAATCTGTCAGGGCCAGAACAAGAATAAAAGAATGATTGACACACTGCAATTCTTGATCTTCTCTAGACATTTCAATAAAGGGAAAAAGGGGGAAGGTATGAATAAGTCCTAAGAGCCCCTTCTGGACAAATATCCCTAGGGTATACTCCCACAAGAATAAGGGGAAAGTTGTTGCTGCATTTGGAGCTGAAAAAGGATGCAATCCAGTCTCAGTAAGGCTTCCGCAAGTGATAAAACACAGTCCATAATGTTGATTGATTAATGGAATATTCATTAGGCATCAGGAGAACATGCCACAGACTGTCAACAAGGGAGATGGCTTGACACAGGATGGGGGCAGCAATGAGAAGACAAGAAGAAGCAAATGGTTATTTCCATACCCTCATGGCCTCCTAATATAGGAGGCAGAAATGGATTTCTCCTTGCTTCATTGTATACCAAACCACTTCCATGTTACTGGAGTGGAAGACAACTGCAACAGACGAAAGGGAGACCAGGAATGCCTGTAGTTAGAGATAAGAATGACCCTCACATCAAGAAATGTTTCTTCTTCAAATAATCTCCCCAACCCAGAACAAAGGCTTCTGTGGTCACTATCACCCTCTGCATCAGGGTCTGAAAGTGTCTACCCAGAGATATGTTTTCTTGAACAGTCCACCAAAGGATATGATAATTGCACATTTTTGATTCCTTACTGGAGCACCTAGAGGGTTTATAAGCTGATACAATTAAATTTTAAGGGTCCACTGCAGGACCATCATGAAGTTATCTGGTATTGGGCACCATGAAAATTATCGAAGACATAAGTCTAGTCTCAAAGTCAAATGGCTGTACTGCTGTGTATGATTTGCATAACTGTGGTTTTGATACATTTTTTATATACAGGCAGGAAAGGTCAACAAACTATTTTCAAACTTGGTTTAATGTCTCATTTAAATGATGGTACCTCACAGAGTGCAGAACTGTCTTATACTGCAATTCAGTGTCAATAAACACAAGCACCTGGTGTGGGAATAAAATCATAATTTGATCTTCCAACATCAAAGGCTGGCATGCTACATGTTGTGCCACTGGTTGGATTTCTGATGTGTCTTGGCAGGAAACTGTGCTCTCCTGTAATTCCCCCAACTCCCATGCAGACTTTGTCCCAAAACTCCCCATCAGTAAATATACAAATGCTAAGATTTCTGCAGGTTAGGGTAAAGGAGACATGCACAACTATCTCAGGCTCTGTAATTATGATGATTCACAATTCTTATCCTTGCAATACAGTACGGAGCCCATGAAAAAAGCCTTTTTAAATGTCTCCAGAATTACAAGGCGTATCAGTCTCACTTCAAAGAGAAGAACCAGTGATGTACTTTCCATGACCTGTTACTGTCAGTAAAGAACTAAGTAACACATAAGCAGCACAACTCATTCTGACTCATCAAGCAAATCTTACTTGACATCTTCAAATTAAAATCCAAACCTAAAATAAAATACCATGTAGATCACATAGTTTCATACTAAGTTTACACCTAAAGTAGACCATCAAAAAGTTCAGATACATCATCCAAAACTGGTGGATAAACAGAAATGTTCCCCTGTTAACTTGACCTTCTCCACATATTCCTGGTGAAAATTTGTGACCACCAATCCAGTCAGCCAGACTGGTTTTAAAGGTTACTAGAAAAATTCTCTGCTTGATACTCAAGGGCAGCCTATTCCAGGAAATGGTGATACACTGGGTTAGGTATCGGTCAGGTCATCTAGCCTTTAGAAGAGATCTGCTTTACAACTTGATATCTATTTAGGTGAAGGAGTTCAAAGAGTACAGAGTTGTTCACAGCACAAAAAGCTAAGCAGAGATCATCCCTCAAGAGTCTGTATATCATCTGAGCAAGGCCAGTCCAGACCAGTAGTTCTAGAGGGTCTAAACAAAGACAAATTACAAGGGCATTTAAATCCAACAAAACAAAGCTTCAGAACATAGCAGCTACAGACCAACAAACTACTACGGAAAAGTACAAATAAACTGGTAATTTAATATATTTTTCATTTACCTGTTACCTTGTAAGTGAACTGGTCATCATGAACCCTTTCCAGCCATGACCCAAGCCAAATGGTGTGGGCAATGCAATATAAGGTCACTTTTTGTAACCGCCAATCTACCAGCATGTTCTTTTTTTTTGGGGGGGGGGGGGGTAGGAAGAAACCATAGTACCAGGAGAGAGCCTACGAACATATAGGGAAAACATGCAAACTCCACATAGTAATCAACGACTAACACAAAACCCTGAATTGTGGTGCCACTGGCCCATGAACAACACTGATGCAAATCATATTAAGAGTACATAACAGAGCGTATAATGCAGCAATAACAATGTAGCAACAAGTCAAATATTCACAGACATTTGAGACAGTAAATAATGTACCATAGTACAAATCATTCATAGACTTTAGTCACTGATACAAGTTAAAACCAGCACAAACTGAAAAAAAGAGGCAAAGATAGCATGTCTGATAGATGAAGATGTCATTGGCAGCCATCTCTCATCAATACTGACCTAGAAAGCCAAGGAAGGGTAATATATATCCTTTTGATGACAATAAATCTTTTACTGAAAATGGAGTGAAAAATCTATTCAAAACAAAAGGGGTAAATACAATTATTTCTACTAGCAAAGAACCAACACCACACTCAGGAAGAAATTACAGCTGCATGATTAATAGTTTTTGAATGATAAGAATCAAAAAGGACGCATCCATCTTGTAGATGGGATCCCTTATGGCACCAAATAGTAGTACCGCTGCTAACACAACACTACCAACCTTTTCAGGAAAAGACAGTTATGCAAAAATATGACAAAACAACATTTAGTGAACAAACCAGTTACTGATTTACTGCTAAAGTATCCCTTGCCCTAAAATCCACTTTATACTGTTAGATATGGATAAGGATCCAAAACCCTTCAAATGGAGGGAGAGCAGTCTTGTTGCAACGATGTGCATAATAACAATTTTTTTTTTTATTTAATTATGGCTACTATTTAATATCAACTGTTTCTTTCACTTCAGAAACATCTGTGGAAATGTCTTTAGTTTCTTGTTGGTCCTCAGCGAGTTTTTGTTGCCGTTTATATTCACTGATTTCCTTCTGGGACATGTGCCGTAGGATGCACATCAAGGCCATCCCTTCTCGAATGTTCTTTGGTTTGGTCACAAATGTAGCCTTGCCTGTCAGGTGTTCCACAATCTGATTCATAACCTCCTCCTGCGACAAGGAAAAAAAAACTTCAGTATAAATATTGCAATCAGGTATGCGAACAGTGAAAGTGACATGGAAACTTCATTCATGTACAAAATAATTAGAGCAGTAGTACATATTTGGCCAGAAAAAAATATATGTTCAAAACACATCCCTCATTACCTCAGTTCTCACTGCTAAGGAGTGCAGATGTGCTTGGTTAAATCTGTAAATTATCAATGTGCAAAACATACCTGAATCAAAAGTGTGAATTATGGATGTGCACGATAAACTTAAACTGAATATGCAGTTTAACAGATGTGATATCAGAGTTATCTTCAGTACCTGGACTAATTATAGTTTTTTATGAAAACAAAGGCTAATAGTAATATGCAAATATACAACTCAAATTTACTTCTGAATTTGAGAGGACCATGTGACAGGGCTACAGGTGTCCAGGCCAAGAAGGAATGCCATTAAAATCTGCTGTTTTTAAATTAATACAACATTGAGCCTACTGTAAAAACAATACAGCTATGCAATGTATTACTCAATAACAGAAGATCTGAGAGTGCTCTGTTTCACATCATACAAGCACAAGGCATACAGTATATCAACTTTGTCTTTTTAGCTGTCCTCATATGACTGTCCAATATCATGCGTCATTATGAGATACGTAAGTCTCCATCTGTCGTTCAATTCTTTACTCACATTTCTCTAAGGATATCAAGCCATCCAATAATGATTATCTTACCTGTAGTGAAACAATGATCTACACATTTCAACCACCATCTGCATGGGTCTGTAAATAGGCAATTTAGTAAGGAGAAAAGAGTGTTTGAAACTAAACATGGTGGGAGGGTTGGTATAATGATTAAGGTGTTTACCTAAGAAACACAAGGTAGAGAGATTGATTCTCACCTTGAAGGGAAACTGGCTAGGCTTAAAATGACCTATAAGGGCAAGTAGCCTAGTACTTGCCTATGAACCTAAAACACAGCAGCCACTTTTAAAGACTTATTTCTAGATTTTCAATGCTTACTCTAACAGCAAATTTTACTTGCAGGAAATGTAAAAAATAGAACACTAAATGCAACAGGATGAAGAAAAAGAAGCAGAACACAAATTGTTAGTGAGCATATGGATAGGTTGTCATAGAGATCTTACAGTTTCCCTCTTTCTGGATATTACACTCAATTTCTAATGTCTAGAAAAAGTCTCAAAGAGCAAGTAACTACTTCTTCAGACAGTTCTTGCTTTCACAGTGCAGAAACAGGTGATATGCCTTTTAACTCCCTCCCCATAAGGTTCCTGTGTATACCATGATAGATGCCAATTCATTTTTTGGGAAGCCAGATTAGGAATCCTTGATAGTAAAGTCTGCCACTAGGATTTAGCATACAAAGACAAAACAGACAATACAAAAAAAAAAAGTGGTACAGACCTCATTCACAAAGGCACTTCTACAACATTGCCTCCTGTCTACATTAGCTGTTTAACAGCCAAGGAGTTCATTGACAATACATTCAAACATATTTAGTAGTTTGCAATGGACTTCCCTGTTCACTCTTCATTTCAGCTGTGCAGTTTAATGTTTTGACTCTTACATTTTTTCTCAAACTCTTGATCCCCTAGAAGGCAGTGCCAAATCAAATTCAGAAACTTATCCTTGAATCTCAGCAGCTGAGGTACAGAAGTCCCATAGAGATGATTGGTGTCACCACCACCACAAGAACAGAACTAACTTGTATTTTAATGTCTTTAGTGAGACCAAGAATCTCATCAAAACAGTGGTATGAAATAGCAAGGCACAATACTTAACAGTTTATAAAACAGTGATAACAGAAACAATCCAAAAGAATTCTGGTCAGGTGTACACTGCCTATTACACCTTGGCAGATCAAGAAAGCTCAGTCCTTTTCCACTCCTAGTCTGACGAAACAGTCAAACTAAAACAGCAATTACATTTTTCCATTTCCACCAACTCTATTAAAACTATGAATTCCAACTTCTAACCCCCTCCTAATTCTTCAAACTGTTCCAGTTAGCCACATAAGACATGTCAAACAAATGACATTAATCTGTCTTGTTATCTCCAATCCTAGTTGGGAAGAAAAATGGCAACAGATCATACGATTATAGGAGTTTACCAGGCTATCGACCCAGAGGTCATTTTAAGCCTAGCCATTTCAACCCAATGTAATACCGTACAGGTACTAGTCAATACCCACAATTGCATTTAGTGATAACCGCTCATGTCTAGAAGGGTTGTGGGCAATATCCCTGGTAAGAATTTATGGTGCCCCAGCCACTCATCCAGGTTCCTCTTGAACAATGTCACAGAGGTGCTCTGTTGCACATGAATTGGTAGCCTGTTCCAAAGACGTGGCAGTTGCTGGGAGATAAATAGAACATGCAGGAGGGGCAGATTTAAGTCACAGGCTATATTTAAGTCCCTGGAATGGATAGCCATAGACCCATCTCATTTATGGATATGCAATAAGTTCATTAGGTTTGGGTCTTGGGTTGCTCTCTAGGCCAGGCATAAGTCTCCCCTAAGAAGTCTATAAGATACAGAGTATAGTGACAGTGATTTTAGTCAGTCTGTGTAACGCACATGCTGGAGGCCCTTGATCTTCTTTCTTAGAAACCTCAGAGGTGTCTCTAATTGCTGTAGATGCTTAGTATGGTACATATCAAATGAGGCGTTAAACTCAATTATGGGCCACATAAGTGCAGAGTATGGGGGGGGTTATAACTTCTGTTGCTCTCAAAGCAATGCCTTTACTAATCAAGTAGCCATGTGGAAAGCTTTCCTTACAATGGTAGACATGTAGTGGTTGAAGTTAAGGTCACAGCCAACCTGTGATTCCCAGGTCCCTTTACCACTTCATGGGTACTGTTATTGATTGGACAGTGTGAAGGGATGTTGTTTGTGCTGAAGGGAATGATGATGCATTTCTTTGCATTCAGTTTGACACTATGACTAATACACAAGTCGTTGGGCTCTGTGAGACTATCCTAGAGTATATACTTACATCATTTGGGGATTCAATGACTGCACCTAGTTTGCAGTCGTCTGCAAACTTGGTCAGCCACAACCCTTTAGTTTTGACCTGAACTTCTGAGAAGTTTATACCAAACAGTAAAAGGCCAAGCACTGACCCCTGTGGCACCCTGCTGGTAACAGGTCTGATGGGTGATGTGGAGCCACCCACTTTGATAGTGTGTGTGTCCCATTTGGGAGACTGTTAGCAACCCCTCTTACAACAAAGGGGTTTACATCCAATTTGCCAAGTTTAATCGGTAATGCCTGAATGTGGGATTGTGTCGAAAGCCTTTTCCAAGTGAAGGTATGCTGTGTAAACAGATTTGCCATCATCAATGGCCTTGGTCACACTTTCAAAGAAATCCACCAGATTTAACAGGTAGGATCTGCCCTTCACAAAGCTGAACTGGGTAAGGTTCAGGGTTTGGAAGTCACCTATGTCTTTATTTATGAGGTTCATAATGACACATTCCATGCCCTTACAAATGAGGCTGGTCAGGCTTATGAGACTGCCTGGAATGTCTTCTGGTCCCATGGAGGCCATGTTCTTTACCTTGGACAGGGCTTTGAGGACCTGCTCTTCAGATAGGTAAGGGGGGGGTTGGCGGAGGGTTTATATTAGGAGTGGATAAGGGAGTGAAATTTTCACCAAACATATCCACTAGCAGGTTTGCTATCTCTGTGGGGCCAGTGTGTGTAATACTGTTGGCCACCAGTTCTGCACATGCTTGGATCCTACCCTTTAGGTTACGTAGCTGTAAAAAGCCTTATAGTTTTCCTTGGCAACTTGCAAGTTTTCTCTCAAAGGAGCTCCTGGACAGTTTGACAAGCTGTCTTATTTGCCTGTTAAGGCAGAGGAGGGTGGTTTTCCATTGTTGGGTCCTTCTCTTTGTTTTCTGGGCAGCAACTTTTTGCATTTACTGTAGAGTTTGTTGATGCTGGAAGTCCACCGTGGCAGCTTGATTTTACTTGGGCGTCTAGCTTTGATTCCATCTGGTACAGCTGAGTTTATACACCTACGCAGGTGATTGTACAGGGTCTTACTGTAAGCTTCAGTGTAATTACCACTTTCAGTTTGGGGTGGGGTTTGGAATGCATTTACACCTGTACCCATGTTGGTGCGGTCTATGAAAGCTTCAAGCCTCTGCTACTTTCAATGAATACAGGTACTACCCTCCTCTCAAGTGGGGGTGGGCGGCAGGTGTGGTGCTGTCTGCAGAAGAGACTGGTGGGACTAGCAGTGATGCCCCAAGAATGCCAGGTAGCGTCGCTAGCAAAGTACACTGTCAGTGGCAGTACTGCTCCAGTGTTGATTGCTAAAACTTAGCAAACAAGTTAAATGCAAAAGTGGTAGAACTTCACTTTTTTCAAAGCTGTTAGGAAAAGGAAGAAGACCAGAGCCAGGGTTTTACAGAGGTCATTGCACATGCTGAACCACCTCAGATTTGCTATGTACTGTCACACTTACTTCTGCGTACCAGCATTAAAGGAATGATCTATTGTTCAGCATCTTTTTCATGGATGCTGCTGATGACTGCAGCAGAAGGGCATGATTCAGAGCTGCAATACAATCTCACACCTCCCCTACCTGAGGCAATGCAAGGACAGGTGGGATTAGATTCCAGGGCTGGTTAAACTGATACCAGTCTTAGCACTGGAACAAATGTTTAAAATATCTAACACACAGTAAATAATCAGTCTGGCCAAATCAGTAAGACAAGGTAACAGAGGATGGATTGCATCACGAATAAAAGTAACTGTGTGATGACAAATTCAGTTTAATATCCAGCAATCACCAGACAGCAAAGGCGTGCACCTGCTCATATTAGCAGCCAACAGCATTCAATCTACAAACAAGACGACTCATACAGCTGGTAAGCAAACAGGTCCAGAGGGCTTTGGGCAACATACCTAACAATTACAAACAACTAATCTACTAGAAAAGAAGCTGTAAATGACACTTGTATAGCCATGTACTGTGCATTAATTACTCTACCAATGTACACACACAAACACACACAAACACAAACAAAGCTGAAGCAAGCAAGTTGGTGAAAACAAATATGTGGTGCAGGAAATACTGCTGCTTGACTGTAAAAGTACAAATGTGTAACAACTTATCATAATAGCAACTTATCATAATAGATGTCCCAGTAGATCACTGCTGCATTCGTACTAACTACTGGGACTTCAGATATACTAGGCTTAATACTGGGCTTGTCTTTTCTTTTAGAGCTCAGCACACTTTCCCTCCAGGTCAAGTGGATTACGACCATTAAGAATATCTTTATGTTCTCTGTATAAAGCAGGCATCCACCCATGCAGTTTTAGGGCTCTCTTTACCTGGAAGGTTACAGGGTATCTGGCATATCTTCTCCCAGGCATTATCCTCAGGATTCTAACTAAGCAGCAACACAATTGTACATTCTCTGGGTCAAACAAGAGAAACTGGGCTCCCCAAGTCTATCCAGACCTCAGCTGGCCTGAGGCCTTGAAAGGGGAAAAGGTAATAATGCACAGGGATATAATACTCCCATCCCAACCCCAGGATGCCCAAAGTATGACAAGAGTGGATGGTGGTAGGAAACCAGTACTGCAGCACTGATCTACTCAAGCCAAACATCTACTGTTATGGCACTCCCTTAAACAATTGTACAATTCCTCATGTAAATCATTGGTGCAGTAGTAATAATTACTTGGTGGGCACTCTGTGCTCTCTATGAGTGGGAGGTGGAAGAACTGTTTGATCTTCAATGCAACAAATCCAACAAAACACCAGCAGCAAACCCAGCCCTTGCCTGGAAGCAATTTACAGTACTGGGAAAATGTAGAGACCAAAGACCAGATAGCTACCTCTAGAACAGATTGAGCATTCAACCCAAGGAAGGTCACAATGGCTACAATACCTCTTAGTGCTGTGGGCTCCCTCACTCTTTTCTGACTCTTTTCCAATGACAAGAGCAGCAGAAGGTAATACACTGGGCTGGCCACTTAGAAAATGTTTGCTTGGGCACTGCTGATATGAAGTTCTGATTTTCTGCACTTATCTAGATAATACCAGAGCTTTTGTGTACATCTAAGGAATACAACATTCCATCTCTCTTTTTCTGTAGGTTGGTAAAGAAAACAGTTGATTAGTTGGGACAGTTCAATCACTGCTTTTGGTACAAAGGATGGAATGGCTCTATGACTCAACCTATTCTTTGGACATCAAGGTCTGTACTTCCCAAATTCGTTGAGATGAGATGATAGTAAGTTAGCAGAACAGAACAGTTTTCCAGTTAGATATTTCAGGTTGGGGAGGGTGCTGAGGCAGCAGGTTCAAAATGAGGTTGTATCAGTTTTTCTAGGACATAATCGAGTCCCATGGAGGAATAATACTCTGCCCAAGTAGTTTAAAATGGAGAACCTTCTTGAGAAAGCTTTTAACAGACAGTAGGAATGCAAGAGGAATTTGGACAAATACAGGCTGAAATGGTTGAAAGGCTACGAGCTGCACAGTCTTTAGGTTAGGGTGTGACAGAGCCTACTTGTACTGTGTAAGGAAGTCCAACTGCAAAAGGAAGCATGACGGGTTTCATCCAGGACATCTGGGTTAGGCAGGAGAACCAACTGCTGTCACGGCCAAATGGGAGCCATTAGGAGCATCTTTGGCCCCCACCTCCCCTACTTCCTGTATCACTTAGGGGAACAGGGTGATTAGAGGAAATGCACACAGGACAAAAACAAAATGGGCCATATGATAGAGAAAGGCACTCACTGTACAAGCTTCTTTATGTGGTACTCTGGAGCATTAAATGAGCAGAGGTATAAATACGAAAGGATATCATACAGGATATTTGGATAGGCATGCATGACAGAAAACCAGTGTGTATATTTTAGATGGTTACTGAAGCTTTAGACTGCATAAACTAATGCAGTGTTAAAAACAGTGTCACTGGAAAACAGGAAAATAAAATATTGGTGAAACTGAGAAGAAACTACAAAGAATTACTTGCATCATCCTTCATCAATGATTGTAAAGTTTTCAATGGGGATATGTAGCAAAAGTCTTGTTAAATGGGAGCTACTGTTGGTCCACACCAATATACAATGATGCATCTGAGATTCCTGATGGTCTCCTTACCTACAAATGTCCACATCACTCTGTATATACAAGCTGAGCTTCTTGATGGTCTCTCCTTACCTGTGGACGTCCACATCACTCTGTATATAACAGCTGTGCTTCCTGATGACCTCTTTACCTAGAGACATCCGCATCATTGTGTACATACAGCTAAGCAACTTTTATGCCTTTTCTTCATTTATTTTATTTACTTTTTATTTTATATTTATCAGATAATGTCCAAATGGGCTGGATTGCCCGTTTTCAGCGGAGACCCGGGGATAAAAGCTTCTTTTACAAAACATTACAATAAAATGCAGAAATTACATCAGAATGCTTGAAGTAAGATACAAACATTATATAAGAGAATTTAAAATGAAAAATAAGTACAGTATTTACATGTGAAGTAATAGAAAATTGAATAATACTCAAATGCAATTGTTGCTACTATTCTTACATTAATAGATTTAAAGTAGAGATGTAGCAATCACCAGTGATATGGAAAAAGTTTAGAGCTGGAAATGTTTATTCAGAGATTAGAAAATTAATGAATTTAAATGTGTTTGCGTCACTGAGATGGCAGGTGAAAAAATAATTCATATTTATAACATAAAATGTTAAAAACTGCAGTAACAAATGGGATATCTTTAATTTGTGAGAGCAGTTTGCATTTTTTTCTAAGGACGGTAAAACAAACCAAAAATATCCCCCACCATAATGTGCTACACAACTGTCTTGTCAGAATTCATACATTAAGGTAAGGTGAACATTGACACATACACACACACACACACACACACACACACACACACACACACACACACACACACACACACACACACACACACACACACAACACACACACACACACACACAGACACACCCACACACACACACACACACGACACACACACACACACACACACACACACACACACACACACACACACACACACACACACACACACACACACACACAGACACACACACACACACACACACACACACACACACACACACACACACACACACACACAGACACAGACACACACACACACACACACAGACACACACACACACACACACACACACACACACACACACACACACACACACACGCGCGTGCACCTTATTGCATGTGAACATTTTTATAAGGGTATGACACTGACCTAAAAATATGGGTCTGTTCTGTATTACTGATGTCCATCCCACTGACCATACATTCCAGACAGCCACATCTGACCATTTATGCACTAAACACAAAACAGCCTACATCATACAGTTTTTCCTAAGCCTCCATCCCAATCCCTAAACACACTACCTCAGAGGTTGCACCAACCTTAAAGGTAGTATATTTATGGATCAAAAGTCCAGGACAAAGCACCTTCACTGGGGCCACAGTCGGTGCATCCCCACTTGAAAAATATTTGCCATTACATTACAATCTACGAATGTCTAACAGGGGAGTGTTAAAGCAATCTTACGTACACTAAGTGTGATTCAGTCAGCCGTGGAAACATCAGCTAGACCCAAAAACACACCTCCCAACAATATACACCACCACTGTTTTGACAATTAAGATGATGGTGAATGCATTAACGTATGTGTCTTATTCCTCGCCCACAAATTTAATAAAACTTCTGCAAAGGTTTCTCTTCTCTGTGTTAACACATTAACATTTTTTTCAAACATGTAGACTCTACACAAAAAGGAACAAAATGCTTTATCTATCCTAAATGAATAATGAAAACAACCACAATGTGAGCCCTTTTGCTGAAAAATGTATCAGTCAATCAGGTGACGAATTCTACCCGTCCTACCCCAAAACACATTTAGCAAAAACATTTAATTCCAAAACCCTTTAAATGCAAAGAAATTAATGCATGGTGACTTTACTGCACTTAAGATGCAGTTTAGAAATGGTTTCATGATATTTAAATCAATTTCAAATGCAGTGAAATACCTCCCCAGTCTGTTTAACAGACTTTCTGTAGGTTTTGTGACCACAGGGCTGGGTCACTTAAAACATATATGGATGGAGCCATAATCTTCTTTTCTTTAGAACATATTCAATATTTTAAACAGCCAAGCCACGTTAACTTCCCTTTTATTTACATTAAATTCCTTTCCGAGTGAAAGCACTTACAGTCAGAAAAAAAGCTCTGTGGTAAGTGCCTCACAAAAGTGAATGGAGGAATATTTACCTCTTCTTTAACATACTGTTCAGTTCTATGTCAATGAAATGGTGCGTGTTTTAACTGAGGATTCCTATGGTAAAGGATTAGCATACTACCAAAGATTATGAACGCAAGCTTAGAATAACAAACACTGAATTATAAGGGCACTCCTTGCCATATACAGACTGCAACATACTGCTAACTACTGCTATCTTTCAGTAGTTTACTCAAATACATATGTAGTTCTTAATTTTAATACAAAATTGATATGACAAACCATAAAAGACTGTGAAGTTTTCACACAGACTGATGAAAACTTCAGAAATTCTGGAAAAAAATGCAGGCACAATCTTCCAGCGTGGTCTGATTAAATGCAATGACTGCAAGAGCAAGGTGTTTAGTTTTCAGGCATTATAATCAGTAAAGGCACAAGGTACTGGAATATTTAAGTAAAGAGATCTTCGGAGTTAATGACAAAGCTAGAAGAAAGTCTGGGTATCACAAAACAGCACTCCAGATGTGCTGTGCCATTGAATGAAGAGGTCACAACCAGTGCTCTGGAAGTCATTTTGTCTCTACAGAAACAAAACATATTCCAGAAGTGTCTCTCTATGAATTCAAGTAAGGCTGATTTTGCAAGAAGAGATAAGATGACACAGGTTCCCACATAACCACCTTCCCCAGATCTCCAAAACATCTTTTCACAGCACAGATTTGCATGGCACATATCTGCATGTTTATTTTATGAAAATATTACTTCTCAATCCCCAAACAAATAAAATGCATACACTCACCATCTTGTCAGCCTCATTCCCAGTGGCTCTCTTCCTAAGTGTAATTCGGACATGGTGATTTTTATCTATCCACTGCTGGATCTGTTTCATCTTGGTCTCCAGATCATGCTTTGCAATGTCTGCAGATAATGTCAGTTCTTTAATTTGGGTAGGTCCTGCCAAAAAGGGAAAAAAAAAGAAATTGAAAACATGAAATAGTCTTGAACCCTTTCTTATTTGCAGTGGTGATGGACAGATTGACAGACGAGATCAGACAGGAGTCCCCATGGACTATGATGTTTGCAGATGACATTGTGATATATAGTGAGAGTGGGGAACAGGTTGAGGAGACCCTGGAGAGGTGGAGATATGCTCTAGAGAGGAGAGGAACGAAGGGTCAGCAGGACTAAGAATATATGTGTGTCAATGAGAGGGAGGATAGAGGAATGGTGAAGATGCAGGGAGTAGAGTTGGCGAAGGTGGATGAGTTTAAATACTTGGGATCAACAGTTCAGAGTAATGGCGAGTGTGGAAGAGAGGTGTAAAAGAGAGTACAGGCAGGGTGGAGAAGAGTGTCAGTAGTGATTTGTGACAGACGAGTACCAGTAAGAGTGAAAGGGAAGGTCTATAAGAGGGTAGTGAAACCAGCTATGTTATATGGGTTGGAGACAGTGGCATTGGCAAAAAGGCAGGAGTCACAACTGGATGTGGCAGAGTTAAAGATGTTAAGATTTGCATTAGGTGTGACGAGGGTAGACAGGATTAGGAATAAGTATATTAGAGGGTCTGCCCAGGTTGGATGGTTTGGAGACAAAGCCAGAGAGGCGAGATTGCATTGATTTGGACATGTGCTGAGGAGGGATGCTGGGTATATTGGGAAAATTATGCTAAGGATGAAGCTGCCAGGTAAGAGGAAAAGAGGAAGGCCTAAGATAAGGTTTATGGATGTGGTGAGAGAGGACATGCAGGTGGTTGATGTGACAGAGCAATATGCAGAGGACAGGAAGAAATGGAAACAGATAATCCGCTGTGGCGACCCCTAATGGGAACAGCCGAGAGAAAAAAGTCTGCTGACGCATTAAGTGTACCATTATTAGTGAAAAACAAACAAAAATGGCTTGCTCTTAATTATAAAATGAAATGTTGCTGAATTACTAAGTCATTAAGTAAGCCTTGAACTAAAAATACAAACACAAATAAAAATCCTGACAGTCACCTCTGAATCCCTTTATTTTATCGTATATGCTGCTCTGCACACAAATGTGTGGGTTCGGTGTGTTGCCCTTGCAAGCTTAGGAAAGCAGGCCATGGAAGCAATTTTAGGTTAGCCAGAGGTATATGGTGTCTTCCACCTTTTCTACATATTCTCTTTATGTCAATCAAGCCAGGTTACATGCCTACGCTAACATATGTATGGATCTCACCTCGTAGATACTTAGATCCAGTCCCTTGTTTGCCACTTTGTCAATACCAAAGGCCAAAAATAAAAAAAAAAATGTCCAGCACACTAGTCTTTCAGCCAAAGTAGATATAGATTTATTTAAACCCACCAAAAGCAGCCCAGTTTCATCATCAAGCCTTCATCAGTGTTTTACAAAAGGCCAAAAATACCCGCCTTAAAAATACGATTGGTTGTCTATAAATGCTCTATAAGCCCTGGTTAGAACCCCCCCAGCTTACTGAGCCACATTTTCTCTCGAATAAAATTTGCCAACCACTTTTGTCCCTTCTGTCCAGTTATTCTATCAATAATAACAGAATTAAACTTAACTGAACCATGTGAAACTGAATGTTTATATATAGCATCTGAACTGCTTCTGCACCTTATGTCACTAAGGTGTTCAGAAATTCTAATTTTAAAGTGGCAATAGGTAACTGTCTTTCGACTTTTCCTGGTTAGGGGTCGCCACAGTGGAACTCCGGTCCACTCATGATTGGCAGTGAATTTTTACAGTGTCGAGTTGCCAGCCTGTCGCCCAACCTTCAAAGAAGGAACACCCATACACGCTCGCACCCACCTGCATGTCTTTAAATTCACTCGACCATGGCGAGGACATGCAGACTCCTCACAGAAGGTACACCAGCCGAGAATCGAACTGGAGAGCCTTTTGCTGTGAGGCAACAATGCTAACCGCTGCGCTACAGGTGGCTAAATAAATCACTCAATCAGTACTTCAACTGCCAAAAACCTTAATATCAAAAAGAACAGAAGTATTTGTGGAAGTGAAACTTTTAGTTTTTCATATGTACCTACAAAACTACAACTGCCACAAGGGTAACAACCTGATAAGGTGTGACCCTCAACAGTAATTTGGTATATATGAGGGATGGACATAGTCAGTTTCTTACAATGATTAAACTAACTACCCAATGTTTTACCTTTCCTTTATGAAAATAGACATCCTGATGGTAACAAATTAATTATTTAAACATTCATCGGTTAACAAAACGCCCCAGTATTTTTGGACCAAATCTATGAAAAATTGTGTATTACTGCCATAATTAGTGACTAGCTTCAAGGGTTGTTTATGATTCTGCCTAGTCTTGTATTGTAACAACTGGGATCGATCAACCGTACTCACCAAATTGGGAAGTATCAGCTACCTGAGTATAGTCATAACCCTATTATTAAACCTCTTAATAAGGTGTGGATTCTGAATCGATAAATCATGTTGAGAAGAACAAATCCTACATAAACTCAAAAACTGAGATTGGGAATGTTTCTTGTAACATGACGGGGATGGCAACTTTTGGCATGTAAAAGAGTATTACTATACTGAAGTTGCCAATGTATTATATTCGCCAAGTGCCATCCTCCTGCATAGACACCATCATATCCAGAAAAACAATCTTAGTTTGATGAAAATTTAAAGTAAAATTGATCCCCCATTTATTTTCATTACGATATTCCACTAACTCTTGTAAATATTCCAGGTCTGATCGCCACACAAACCAACAGTCATCCAAATACCTGCGCCAGATGTCTAATGAATCCAAGAAAATGTTATGCTTATTACCATAATAATTTGTTCTTCAATATAGCCCATGAACAGATCATCATAAATGGGGGCGAAAGAAGCCCCCACAGCTGTACCTTTGAGTTGTAAATAACATTCATCCTTAAAGTAAAACACATTTTTGGTTAATACATATTCAATTAAAACACACCAGAAATGTGTATTAAAACCAGGACTATAAATGGGGGCACGATATAACCAATACTCCAAGGCTAATAATCCCATCCAGTGGGGAATGTTGGTATATAGGTCCGTAACACATCTAATGTACAAAGATACCACCCTTTTTCAGTTGAGTATCCTGTATGATACGGAGAAAGCCTGTCGTGTCTTGGATCCGACATCTTGGATTCGAGATCTGAATAACCCAAGTAATGGCTTTAAATACTGAGATAAAAAAGGAGAGATAGTGGCTCAGTTAGTGACCCCATCCTTGAGACAATAGGTCGTGCTGGGGGTTGCCATAAATCCTTGTGGATTTTGGGTAAAAAATAAAAAAATATTGCTTAGAGGGATCTGAAACTGCCAACTGATAAAACATATCCTTGGAGATGATCCCTTCTCCAAAGCTAACTCCAAAAAACTATTTCAGATTAAAATTTGGGGGTGGGATTCAAAAACATCTGTTGATAAAATCGGTGGTCCATCAACTGTTTTTCAGCCTCTGAAAAATACATCGACCAGTCCCAGACTACTACAGAAGCACCCTTGTCAGATGTGCTAATCACTACTTGTGTGTTATTCAGAGTTTTTAAGGCTTGACATTGTATCTTGGTTAAATTATTGTTCCTTATTTTCTTATAAGAACTATAAGAAAAATGTAAATCACGAATTGTATGTTGTTGAAAAACCTCCACATACTTATTCACAGGAGGTGAAAAAGTAGATGGTCTAAACTTGAACCCAGCCTTATCATGTTCAGTGTTTGTTTTTTTATGATAAACCTATTTTAAATTCAATATTCTACAAAAAGAAAAAATCTGAACAAAAACTTCTTCTGAAACCAAATAACTAGGAATAAATCCCAAACCTTTATTTAACAAATCTGTTTCAATTTGAGACAATTGTGTGGAGGAAATATGTACATTTTAAAGTGATTCTACTTGGGTACCATCAAGTGTAACTGTCTCCAGTGTAGAAGATCCACTTATAGTGTTTGTGTCCAGCCATCCTGCCTCTTCTAAAGGGGAAATATATTTCTTTTTTGCCCTAAGTGAACCGGGAGACATGTCCCCTCAGTGCCAGCAGCAGATGAAAAGTCCTCTGCTGAAGTTTTTGTCTATCCATCACTGGATTTCAATATGGGCTTTTTCCTTTTCCTCTTTGAAGGAACTCCAAGATGCTCCTTTTTATCTAAAAGTTTTACAACCTTCTGAATCTGAAACTGTTTTCCCATGTTCATAATCCCTAATGTCCCGTTAAATTCTTAAGCATGCGGTTCCTTCTCTGGCAAAATGAGATCCTTTAGTTAACCCTAAAAAAAAAAAGGTCCCTACAGGCATTTTGTTGTTTAAAAGGTTTGGCTAAATTAAATAAAATTATAAATAATGCTAACCAAATTTTCTATTTTTTGTTCATAAAACGATAATAATGTGGTAACAAATAACCCTGAAGCTGTCTGTTGTGCTTTCGGCCAATCACAGTGCAACTCCTCATCCATACCTTTAACATAGGGTTGTGTACGTACCCCTAAGCCCTTTGGGATTAATACCTTTATTAGAGTAAACTTTAAATAATCTAAGCTGCCATACATTAGATCTCAATTCTTTCATAGTAGCAGAGATTTGTTGAAAGACATCAGACCAAGATGAAATACTGGATATATTATCAGTTGTTGAGAAACAAACAGCTTGGGCTAAGTTGAATGTGGCCTAATGCCCTTAGGCACTGGTTTGCCATGCTGTGAGTAGCAGAAACAAATGCAGTGACCTATTCACTTTGAAAGAGTCTGCTTGGAGATGGCCTTTCCTTGTGATGCTGTGGCATATGCCACTAGTAATTGTTCTATCTTTCTGAAAACTTTAGTTTTGTCCAAGTAGAATCTAAGTTGTCTGTGTACGTCCAAAGAATGCAGAATTTCCTCCCCCTTGTTCTGTGGATTTGGATAAAAAGTTGGCAAATGAACAGTTTGGTTAAGGGCTACACTGGATATCACCTTAGGCATAAATGTAGGGTTTGTTCTCACAGAGACCCTGTCTGGATAAAAAATGATAAAGGGTTCCACAGCCATGAGAGCCTGTAGCTCTGAAACTCGTCTTGCAGAAGTTATTGCTAGGAGCAGAGCTGTTTTCCAAGATAAGAACTTTATATCCACAGTAGCAGCTGGCTCAAAAGGAGGTATGGTGAGTTTTCCAAGACATAATTGAGGTCCCATGCAGGTACTGGCATTCTCCTTGGAGGCTTTAAGTTTTTGGCTCCTCTGAGGTACTGCCTTAATAAAGGATGAGAAAAAAAGTGGTGGCTCTGTAGTGTAATGAGCCAAAATAGCAGATGCATGGATTTTAATTGATGAAAAAGATAGGCCTTTGTCCAGCATCTCAGTTAAGTATTGCAAAATCTGAGGAATATTTGGGACAGCTGTATCAGTTCCTTGAGCTTGGTTCCAAGCACAAAATCTCTTCCATTTTGTAGCATAGGATTTTCTAGTACTAGGCCTTCTGGCTTCTAAAATTACATCCATCACAGCTTTACTGAGAGGTGTGGTTTGTATGGCTACATTATTTGCCATGCTGCCAGGTTTAGGGTCCTGAGCTGGTTGTGCAGAACCTGATTGTTTTGCTGGGACAGTAGATGAGGTATTTGAGGTAAGGTCCAGGCTGGGCATTGGGACAAGTTCCTTAAGATCGGATACCAGTACTGGCGTGGCCAGTCTGGGGCAATGAGAATCATTTTTGGCTTCTCCTGTCTGACCTTTCGGAGTATCTTGGGGAGGAGAGGCAGTGGAGGAAAGGCATATACTGATAGGTTTGTCCAGTTGAAAGATAAGGCGTCCACTTTCCAAGCTTGTCTGTGATAAGTCCTTGTGCAGAATCTTTTTAGATGATTGTTTTGAGGGGAGGCAAATAGATCTATGTCCGGGCGTCCCCATTTCTTTGTTATCATGCTGAAGACTTGTGGATCCAGGTGCCACTCGTGGGGATCCACAAGGTTTCTGCTTAGTTCGTCTGCCAGAGTATTTTCCTTTCCTGGCAGGAATTGTGCCTGCAGATGAACTTGGTAAGTCAATGCTGTGTCCCATAAAGCCATGGCTAGTCTGCAAAGGGGATAAGAATGAGTGCCCCCCTGCTTGTTTATGTACCACATGACCGTGGTATTGTCTGTCTTTATCAGTAGTTGTCCCGGATGAAGTAGGTCCTTGAAGGCTGTCAAGGCATTTGAACAGCTAGCATCTCTTTTTGTTTGATATGTAGATGCTTTTGGTTTGTGGACCAGGTGCCCTGAATGCCTCTTCCTGCCATGTGTGCCCCCCAGGCATAATCTGATACATCCGTCGTTAGGCTCTGCCTGGCTGGGGGTAGTGAGAATGGCTGTCCCTTGTTTTGGTGTCAAGCCTTTGCCCACCATCGAAACTCCTGTTGCAGGCAGGGAATTAGAGTAATCATTGTTTCCAGGCTGTGGCAATGTTGTGTCCAGACATTTTTTAGGTACCATTGAATTTTCCTCGTATGCAGTCTTGCATATGGAATTAGTAAGATGCAGGATGCCATGAGGCCCAAAGCCTGCAGAATTTTTCTTGCAGATAACTGGGCCTTTGTTGCCATTTGAAATAGGTAGTCAGTTGCCTTTGTTTGTCTGGAGTGAGGTAAGCCATCTGGGCAGTTGTATTTAAGCTTGCACCCAGGAATATTATCTCTTGAGAGCGTACTAGTTTTGATTTATTTTTGTTGACTGTGTACCCTAGGCATGTTAAAAGTCTTTTCACAAACATCAGATGCTGTATTAGAATGTCCTTGTTCTCTGCTTGTACAAGGCAGTTGTCCAAGTAAGGATATATTTGTATTCCTCTTTGTCTGCAGTAAGCAATTACTGGTGCCAGGCACTTTGTGAAGACCCTGGGCGCAGTAGATAAGCCAAAGGGCAGTGCAGAGAATTGGTAATGCTTTGAGTCTGCCTTGAATCTGAGGTATCTTCTGCATGATTGTCTGATTGGGACATGCAGGTATGCCTTTTTTTAGGTCTAAAGTCACGAGCCAAGCCTTGCTGCCCAGCATGGGCAGAAGTTGCTACAAGGTCAACATCTTGAATTTTGGTATATCCAGGAAAGTGTTTAGAATAGGTCCAGTACTGGTCTCCATGCTTTTACCTTTCTGGGTACCAAGAACAGTCTTGAGTAAAATCCTTGTCCCAGCTCTTGCTGTGGCACTTGTTGAATAGCCCTCATGTCCATGAGAGCTGCGTTTAGAGCCACTCCCCATTGATTTTTTGGCAGGTCTGGTGAACCGTTTGCCCTTGGCAGGGTATGATAATGAAACTTGCAGCCTTGTGACACTATGTCTAGAACCCATTTGTCCTGGGTTATAATGTGCCGATTTTGAGAAAAAAGTGCTAGTTTTCCCCTAAGGGTGCTGCCTGAAGATAAGTGCTTGGTGCAGGCAGGGGGAAGTCATTGGGACGGTTTCCTGTATGGTTGTGATTTGTCTTCTCCACCTTTGGAGGTAGAAGCACTCCATTGCTTAGGTCTGTAGGAACCTTGCGGCTGTGATCTGCCTCTAGGGCATCTGGATCTGCCCCTTTGAGGTCTGTCTGAGACTGGAAAGGACCAACTCTTTGTAGGCCAGTGTCTGCTAAATCTAGGTGGCTGTACCTGTAAGAAATCCTTTACCTTTGCATAGCTTTAGCTTCGTCCTCCATTTTCTTTAACACCTCTTCTGCCTTAACACCAAACAAGGTATCATGATGTAATGGAGCATCTAATAATTTTGCTTTAACATGGTCAGGCAGATTTTGTTCCTTTAACCAAGCATGCCTCCTAATGACAGAACCCGTAACAGCGGCTCTGCAGGAGGCCTCCAGAGAATCAGAACCACACTGCAAAGTATGATTTCCAACTTGTTCAGCTGCATGCAATAAATCCCACATTTCTTTGTTTTCTGCACATTCAGAATTTGCCATCATTTTCTGTTTAAGCAGTGTCATGATATATTACTGATATCTGAGCATATGAAACTGGCAATTTAAGGCCCTTATAGCCAAGGTAGCAGATGTGTAAATCTTTTTTCCCCATCTATCCAGTGCCCTAGAATCCCTGTCAGAGGGGGTAGGGTTTTTTTGCAGTGAAAGCCTTGACCCCTTTGGGATCCTAAGAAATAGTTTCTGGGTCTGCAGAAGAGTTTTTGAAAAGGAATTTATGAGAGTCAGGGACCCTGTAGTATTTGTCAGGCTTAACAGGAGCTGGAGGTAAGGAGTCAGGGGTCAGACTAGACTCCGAGAACACATCATCTACAATGTCTAACACAGGTGGAATAGCTAGAGGCCTGTGTTGAGGTAGTAAAAGGAAGTCTCTGAGCCTCTTCTTAGATTCTGAAAAATCTTGGCTCTCCCAGTGGAAGTGCTCCCTCATGGTATGCAAGGTTTCCTCAAAAGAGTAGTCCACAGGAGGAGAAGCTGAAGGAATTGATTCTTCAGCATCAGAATCCTCATGGGGGGAAGAGAATATTCCTGATCAGAAGAGGAATCAGAAGAAATGGAAACCTGATCTGAAGATTCATAGTCTGTCTCTTGCCTAGGCCTCTTATCAGGAGGGGGGGTGGGAACCCCTGATCAAGGTAATTAAGTCTTCGGCCATTTTGAGCATCTGTTTTTTGGGCATGGAGGCCTGCCCATGTGGCTGTTGAACTTGTTTCTTTGCCTTTAAAGGTGTTTTAGTCTTTGCCTTTGAAGTCGGTTTAATATATAATTGTTTAGGTCTGAATATACCCTCAGAAGCCGATGCCTGCTCAACGGCTCCGGACCAATCTGAGGGAATAATGTCCAAGGCTCTAATACCTTGCGTTTCCAGTGTCCTGGCCGACTCCACGTGGGAGTTGGTAGCGGCCTGCGCCACTAAAGTAGCAAGCATCAGGGCCTGCAAAAGTGCCTCACTGAGAACTGGCGAACCGGCGACTTGCTTAGGAGAAGCTTCGTCGTTGGTTTTCGACCTCGGTTGCCTGTCTTTTTCGTTGCATTTTTTGGGAACTTCGGTAGTTGGATGGCTATCCGACGACATTGTATAATTAAATCTTCACCCAAAATAGCTTAATGCAAAATGTACCGACGCTTAATAGTGTGTTGGTTAAATCTAGCACAAAACCGACAACTAGAAACGTCTTGGTCAGGGCCTAGGCAAGGAATACAGTAAGAATGAAAGTCCTTATGAGGTATTTGCTTCCCCCAAGAAATACAATTATTAACTTTTTCTGACATCAGTCTGGAGCAAGAAAAAAGTTTCCCCAACGGGGTACTTAGCTTTTAATGAAGACTTCGGCTCTGAAACTCGAATACAAAAATCTCAGGATTCGGCCAACCGGCACTTGCAAAATGCTTCTGCTTCGGGCACTGTGAGGCAAGAAAGACTGAAGAAAATGGCGTCGGCTGCATCATTTATACCCCTGACATCAGGGAGGAGGCGACAGCAACCGACACAGGACCCAAGACTTTGAAATTCAGGCCGAATGAGGGCAACCTGTCAGCAGGATAACCCAAATGTAATGAGTGCAACAGTGAAACACGAAGAACATCAAATCATTGTATATCTATTGCTTTTTAAGGTGGGTATTTTTGGCCTTTTGTATATCACTGAAGGATTGATGCCAACACTGATCTGTTTTTGGTGGGTTTAAATAAACCTATATCTACTTTAGCTCACAGACTAGTGAGCTGGCTATTTTCTGATTTTTGCTATTTTGACTTTTCAGCCGTGCACCTTTCCATATTGGCATGTCACTGGGTGACAATACCAAAGGCAAACATGGGAAGGCAATAACCCCCAAAAAGATGACAGATACCCAATGGCCTCTCAATCCTCTCCTGGCTAGCCCTTTTAACCCCAAGCCTGCTGCAAATACCTTGGTAACCAGTGGTGCAGGTAGCTACCAAGTTCCTATAGAATGGCTGATGTTATGGACAGTCACTGGCTGGAAAGTTTAAGAACATGGAAAGGGTCAGTTCTGCCATACCCAACATCTTTGCACCTGGAAAAATGCAGATGTGCAGTGTTTATCATAATAATACATCTCTGAAAAAAAGAGACTCTTGTAGAAGTGAAACCATCTGATCTGCATTTCTTCTCATCCAAAACTCAGATGTGCAACATGTTTTCAAGCTAGTGAAAAGCCATAAGGGCAAGTGTCACTGGTCTTGTACTGGTGTTCGTCTACTGTCAACTGGCCACACGCAAGAGCAGCATTTACCCATATCAAGTAACCATATCTTAAGTAAATATAAAAATAGCTAATTATATAAACAAATACAAACATGCAAGCCTACACCATAAAGAGGGAAAGTTGGAAGGCATCCCAATTACTACAGTTTTTTTCTTTCAGATACAACATAGAAACTTTTACCCCCATTAATTTAAATAAGAGTGAAGCCCATTGATGGATATTAGGTTAGGTTCACCCTCTTCATTAGTAACAATTATCATTTTCCTAGGAAGATCTTGTACAACAGATGCAGTCTTGGTGCCAATGCACACTGACACTGCGTACAAACCATAACCCCAAGCCTGCCAGCTCACTCCAAGTCAGCAGTAAGCACAATTCAATGCAAATAAACAAATACTGGCATATGCAGAAATAACAATCATGCCACTCTTCAGTTTTCTTGCATAAAGGCATTCCGAAACGTACCTTTTCGAGGGGTGCAAAATACTACCCTCCCCCAGCCCGTGCTTCATAAAGCCCTCAAGGACTGTTGCTGTAATTGTGCTTATCTACCAAAGAGAAGTTGGTCAAGAAAAATGCTGACATAATTTCACCATAAATACAATAAGGAATACTGAAGACAGCCTTGGTGATATCTCAAGTAGATATTGGGGGTGGGGGTGCAGACTCATGACAAACAACCTACTATGCACTAGGAAAGATGTCTGGTGGCTGCTGGAAAGGACCTTTAAACTGCAATGGTGACCTAGTCAAACATTTACTGTTATGATTAAATGCTGACATTTGTGTACTAAGATCATAGTAGGAATTGCAACTGCAGAAATATTCCTTATCCACATGAGAGTATTAAAGCTTCGAAAGCAATAATTATTGGGAGGAGGTCAGAGCATTCTCTGCTGAATGACTGTTGTGAAACCTGCTTTGCTTTTAGACAGTATCCCAAGTTACTCACATCTGGAAAATATGTGGACAAATATCAATATAACAGCCTCACGAAAACCCTGAGCTAATATGTTCTTGAAAAATCCTACATTTGTGACTGCCACCCTGGAAGAATTTGCCCTAACTGGTTTTACCAATGTTTTGATGCAGGATTTACAGCCAACAATAAGTGAGCTGGCCAATCACTTTGAAAGGGTTTGTTTACAGACAGTACGACTTTCTCTGGCATAAAGGAGAAAAACACTTTACAAGAACTAAACATGTCAGACAAAAGATCAGCCTGGCAGAGTTGATGCCTGGAAGGGGCAGCAAGGAGACAATCGTCCAGGTAGGGGAAGACTTGGAATCCCTGTAGTCTCAGGTGAGCCACTACCACTGCCATCACTTTGGGAAACACCCTGGGGGCTGTGGTGAGACCAAAGGGGAGCGCTAAGAACTGATAATGACTGGCTCTCAGATGGAAGCGGAGTATGCATCCTGGAGGTCGATTGAGCACATTCAAATCGCTCTCCTGCAGAAAGGGCAGGATAGATTGAAGAGTGACCATCTGGAATTTCATCTTGGCAACTGACAAGTTTAAGATGGAAAGATCCAGAATGGGTCTCAAATCCCCCGTCTTCTTTGGCACCAAAAATAACCTGGAATAAATGCCTAATCTGGTCAGGGGGACAGGTTGGATGACTCGTTTTCTTAGCAGCTTTGCAATTTCTAGTGCTGCTTCCTCCCTTTGCGAGGTTGGAATGTCTGGGAGGTGTCTGGATGGAAGAGGCGACTGGTTGAAAGTAATTGAATAGCCTCTGGATATAATTTGCAACACTCAAAAATCATCTGTTTAACTCCCAGGACGTTGGGTGTAGTGAGAGACGTCCCCAGACTGCCTCCAAAGCCGAGCAGCTAGGCAACCTTTCAAGGTTGCTGTGTGGGTCTCTCAGCGAAAGGCTCTCAAGACCCATGATTCCTTGGACCCTCTCTGCCTCTAGGGAGGTGTCTATCAAATCTCCCTCTACCTCTGGGGAGAAGGCGAATCCTGAGTGTCTTAGAAGTAGCACTGAGATTTCCGGAACCACATCTTCACCTCCTACTGATTCATTGAAAAGGTTCGTTGAGGGACTGAAAAATGGATCCCGATGGAGTCTTCCAGTCTTTCTCACTCAGGACTAGAGTGTCACGTACAGACTTTCCAAAAAGGGTGGAACTGTCATATGGGGCATTAGTACACGACGGCTTAAAGGGCTCCAAGAAGGCACAAAGCCGGAGCCAGGCATGGCGCCTGATGACAATGCCTGTGCCGGCAGCTCTAGTGGCACCCTCAGTTGCATGGGAGAGGAGACTCAGAGAGGTATTAGCAAAAGACATGAGGGTGGCCATTCCAGAGGAGAAAGCTTTCTTGTCCTCCACTGATATGGACCCAGGGGTAGACTCAAGAATCTCTTTGACCAGATCATGCTGAAGCATAATCACATGTGCCAAGTAATTCAAGGCACACACTGAAAACATCGGTGAAGCATACACCTGCTTCCCAAAACAGTCCATCATCCTGGACTCTCAAGCAGGTGAGCTCCTCCTTAGTGGCCGCTGCCACCACCATGGCATCAACCAGGGATCCTTTGGTCCAGTTGGTCCTATCTGTAGGGGCACTCGATGTCAGGGCATTTGGGGATTGGCTCCACAGTGTCCGGCTCCTTCCATGCCCAAAATGTAATAAGATCCACTAGTGGATCTGCAGGAGAGGACACCCAGGAAGTAGAGGGTCCTGCTCCAAATCCCTCTAGAACACTGATTCATACAGGTTAGGTTTTTGGCAGACCACCTCCCACATTGGCAGAGGATTCCCATGATACCTCCAAAGGAGACATCCTCATGGGAGGGGTGACCGTGGGAAAATCCCCCTTCCTCCAAATCAGTGTCTTCCATGAGGCACTCTGGTGGAGAGTCCAAGTGCCTTCTTTTACATGTATGCTTGCAAGGCACCGCCTCAGTGGGGGTCTCTGGGGGAGGACTCCCCAATGTCTCGCTGTTTCTAACTGGGAGCTCCCTGGGGCAAAGAGGCATCAAGCTGTCCCTCAGTTAGCAGGATGGACAGATCTGCACCAGAAACAGAGGGAGCCAAGGCGGACTCCAATGACAAAATTGTCAAGGGTCTCAAATGTATAGAGAACACCCTCTCCATCACGTCGAAAGCCAAAGAGGAATGGACCTCCTGAGAATGGACTACTGAGGGAGGCATAACCCTCTGACTCAACGGGGGAGCCAGAGCTGAACCGCCTGGTGCCGAGATCCCAAGAGGAAGGCCCTGCTCCAAAAAACTCGTAGCAGATACCATCCCCTTGGCACCAAAGCTATGGCTCCAAGAGCTGGATGGATCTGAACTATTCAGATCCGACCTACTCAAGGCCATGGCTGGCGTCGAGGTACAAGGTACCTTCGGTGCTGACTCCTCGATGTCGAGTGTCCTTGAACCAGAGGGCTCCAAAACCGGGGGTCTGATCGGAGAAGGAGTAATTGGAATGAAAGTGGATGGCATGCCCTGCCCCCGCTCCAGAGGGTTAGAGGGCAAGCAAGACACCCATTTGTATCTGTGTGTGGATAAACCTCCTCATCATCCTGTCCACCTCCACTTCAGAAAGCCTGCGGGTGGATTTGGACGAGAGGGGTGGTGGGGAGAGACTTGAGCAGGCTCTGGGAAAAACGACGGAAATAGAGCTGGGGAGGACTCTGTCCTCAGAGCCGAGTGGACCTTTGCTGGAGGACCCACTGAGGAAGAGCAATCGGGGGTCTGCTTCCTAGGCTTGTCTTTTGACTTGGTTGGTTTGTCCCCGTCCCCAGACCTCTTGGTGGGAGGTTGAATCCCAGAGACCGGGGCAGAGACGAAGAAAAAGCTGGGATAGAAGAGGCCTGGGCCCCAGAGGTAGGAAGGGGAAGAAGGCCTGTGAAGATTAATTTGTTTCTCCTGTTCATTAATGTGGGAGATTCAACCCCGCATAGATGGAGCAGCAGGTCTCTAGAAGGGCAACCCCAAGGCATTCAATGCACAGAGTGTGGCCATCGGCTGGGAAGAGCTTATGGCCACACTCCACACACTTGCGGAACACTGTTTTGGGGTCTCAGACATGGTAGGCAATGCTGAGAGGCCCAAACAAAATCACATGCACACGCTCAATACAAAGGGAAAATAGGGGCTTTTTTTTTTAATCTGACACTAATGCATGACATGATGCGTGAGGTACAAAGGATAGAAAAAGGGAACTTTAAGAAGAGAAAGGATATAAAAATAAGAACAAAATACTTAACCTAACAGCAGCTCGAAGCAACAGATCATTATGCAGACATGAAGCGTGGCAAACAAAATCTGGTAGAGGAAGGAGACAGGGGCATTATGGGTGGGGGAGGAGCTTGAAGCTCAGATCACATGCTGAATATGCGGCCGAGTCAGATCCATGTTGGATCAGAGAACCCACAGGTTGAAGTTAGGGTTGGGAGGGTGGCCTAATGGTTAAGGTGTTTGCCTTACAAACACAAGGTACAGGGTTTGAATCTCACAAGGGATAATTGTCTAGGCTTAAAATGGCTCACAAGGGCAGTTAGCCTAATACTAATCTATCTATGAAATAAGACAATGACTTCAGATCAATGCTTGCACATCAAGGCCTGCAGCTGGGACACCCCTCCTGATGAGACTTCCACCTAGGGATGTTTTCCAAAAAAGGGTATAGAAGCATTAAGCTCACAGCAGACAGTTCTTCTAGAGGATAAGTTAAGTCCCATGGGGGAAAAGAGCATCCTATTTAGTTTCATGTGAAAACCCCCTTTTAAGAAATGCTTCCTTAGGCAGTACAAGGTCAGTGAGCATGCTAAGCACATAGGTGTACGAATGATTCTTGGTGAAAAGCTGCAAGAGATGCTGCTAGATTTAACTCATTACAGCCCAGTGCAGCCTCCGGGCATTTCTGCAGTTACCCCCTACTGACGCTTCTAGGTGTTAAATATTGCTTATTCACATTTGCATTAATAATTCAAAAAAAGAAGTTGCGTACTCACCATAATGTTCCATCTGAGTAGTCAGCAACCTGTGGGTTCCGGATTCGATACGGATCCGAGCTGGCAGCTTACTAAGCTAAAGATCCGAGCTCCAACCTCCTCCCCCTTACCCATACTACACTGCAACCACCTTCCAATCCTCAGATCGCAGTTTGCCACCCACTGCGTGACACACAACAACCTAAGATACCAAAAACCTAACCCGAACACATACACCAGGCTCATCAGACTCAGGACATCGAGCCCAAACAGAGAAATAATCACCAAGGTCAAGGGGAAGGAGCGAGGGAAGGTTGCTGACAAATGAAGTCTAACTACTCAAATGGAACATTATGGTGAGCACATAACTTCTTTATCTGAAGTACTTAACTTCATTTGATCATCAACCTGTGGGACAGAGTCCCCAGCTACCCAAAATCTTGACAGGCCCTTAAGGAAGGATATTCCTGAACACTGCAGAGCCAAAGGAAGGCCTTCCTCTAGACATCATATCCAGCTTATAATGAGTAATAAAAGTGTGAGAGGAAGCCCAGGTTGCTGCTGAACAAATATCATCCAGGGAAACTCTAGACCAGAATGCAGCAGAAGTAGCCATAGAATGGGTAGAATGAGCACGAACCCTTTCTGGTTCTGGTAATCCAAGTTCTTTATATGCTTGTAAAATACAAAGTGAAATCCATTTAGCGTGGGTCACCTTTGAAACCGGTTTCCCTAAAAAGGGTTTAGGAAAGGAAATAAAAAGCTGATCAGATTTACGGAAAAGTTTGGACCTATGTAAGTAAAAACATAACTGCCTGTGAGCATTCAGCAAATGAAGTTTGTATTCCCCTTTATTTTGAAAATTAGGAAAAAATACAGGCAGATTAATAGACCGATTAATGTTTGACTCCTAAGCACTGAGAGAACCCTATCCTTATGAATAACTAAACATGGGGGTTTCATACATATGGCTTGAAGCTCCGACACTCTCCTGGCTGAAGTGATAGCTACCAGGAAGGCTGTCTTCCATGACAAGAATTTCAAGTCAACTGATGCTGCGGGCTCGAATAGAGGCGCAACTAAGGCCTGAAGAACCAAGGTCAAATCCCACAGAGGGAAAGGGTGTTTGATAGGAGGTATCAATAGAAAAGTACCTTTGATAAAGGTCTTGCAAATTCTGGCAGCAGCTAGAGAACCTGAATTTTCCCCTACATGAAAATGGGATATAGCCGCCAGCTGGACATTCACTGTGGAAGAGCTGGCCCCCAGCTGGAAAATATGAGACAAAAAGCCTAACACCACTGGAACTGGAGTGGTAAAAGGATCCAAATTTCAATGAGAAGCCCATATGGAAAAATGTTTCCATTTACTACTGTACACTTTCCTGGTACAGGACTTGTCTGTTGCTACCAGAATGGATTTAACTGGATAAGAGATACTGGGAGTCCTGGCAACTAATGGAACTGGAGCAACCAAGCTGTGAACTTGAGGCTGTCCAGATTCGGAGGAGGAATTCCTGAGGGATGAGGAATGAGATCCGGAATGGGATCCAAAATCCAGGGCGGAGCTAGAAGATGAGACTGTAGGCAAGGGAACCAAACCTGACCAGGCCAGAATGGGGCTATGAGAATAACCCTGCTCAACAACCGATGAGCTTCCTGCAAGAATTTTGTCATGAGAGGAAGTGGGGGATACACATAAAACAGACCAGGTGGCCAAGCATGGACAACAGCGTCTCTGGGGACTTCCCCCGTCGGAGGAATCAGAGTGAAAAACTTACCGCACTTCATGTTGGACGGCGATGCAAAGAGATCGCAGCAAGGCTGACCCCACTTGAGGAAGATCTGTTCCACTACACAAGGGTTCAAAGACCACTCATAAGGCGAAAGGATAGTCCTGCTCAATTTGTCTGCCAAAATGTTGAACCGACCCAGGATGTGCGTTGCTATCAGAAAACGGTTGTTGGAGATCGCCCATTCCCACACTCTCATGGCCTCTCGACCAAGTGGATAGGACCTGGTTCCTCAGTTGCTGATGTACCAGACCACAGACATACTTGTCTGACTGGACTGCAATAGTTCCCAGAGGAAGAGAGGTATGAAGGGCCTGCAATGCTAAAAGGACTGCTCTCATCTCTAGAACATTGATATGTAGTCTTGCTTGGGGTCCACGTGCCTTGGACAGTCCTGCCCGAGCAATGCCCCCCACCCTATGCGGGAGGCATCCGTGGTCACCGTGGCTTGGGGCAGAGGCGTAACAAAGGGGCATCCTTCTCGCACATCCTGGGATTGAAGCCACCACATGAGAGAAGCTTTGCACACTTTGCTTAGAGGAATCGGAAAGTCAAGAGACTGATATAGTAGAGACCACAGAAGTTGCAACGTCCACTGCAACACTCTCATATGCAGATGTGCACAAGGAATCAGATTTATAGCTATTGCCATGGACCCTAGGGCTCTCAGGACTAAATTCACTGGGGGTGCAGGAGTCTGAAGAAGCACCAAGACATGAAGGGCCAGGCTCCGAAGTCTGTCTGGGGTTAAAAATATCCTGGCCTGAAGAGAATCTATTTTTACCCCTACGAAGTCCAGAATCTGAACAGGTTGAAGAGAAGACTTCTTGAGGTTTATTGTAATACCCTGCCGATTCAACAACTGAAGAAAGAAGTTTCTGGCTAGCACAAGTTGATGCCTGGTGGGGGCGGTGAGGAGCTAGTCGTCCAGGTATGGGAATGCCCTGAAGCCTCAGGTGGGCTGCTACAACTGCCATTACCTTGGTAAACACCCTTGGGGCTGTGGTGATACTGAAGGGTGGGATCCTGAACTCGTAGTGACTGGCTCCTAGCCGAAAGCGGAGGAACCTCCTGATCGCCTGTCCATCAGAATATGGTAGTACGCATCCCTGAGGTTTACCGAACACATCCAGTCTTCCTCCTGCAAGAATGGCAGGATGGACTGTAATGTGACCATCAGGAATTTCTCCTTGGCAATGGACAGGTTCATCGTGGATAGGTCGAGGATCGGCCTTAAGTCCCCCGTCTTTTTTGGTACCAAAAATAACCTGGAATAGATGCCTGATCTGGACTGGTTTGGGGGCACTGGCTGGATTGCTCTTTTGTCTAGCAGCTTTTTTTTATTTCCAGAGCTGCCGCCTCCCTTTGAGCGGGTGGGACGTCCAGGAGGCACCTTGTGGGCAGGGGACTGTTTATGAAGGGAATAGAATAGCCTCTGGATATTAGTCGAAGCACCCAGCGATCTGACCTGATAGACTCTTCACTGGGCTAGGTGCCTCGAAAAACACCTCCCTGACTGCCTCCAGAGAGAAGCAGTCGGGCAACCTCTCAGGGCTGCTGTGCGGGTTGGTCGGAAAAGGGTTCCCATGACCCGAAGTTCTTCGGTCCCCCTCTGCCTCTGGGCCGATGTCCACCTTGTCCCCCTCTGCTGCTAGGGAAGGAGGAGTCTGGAGAGTTCTGGGACTGCTGAGACTTCTGGAACCACAGCTTCTTCTGCCCTCGCTGGTTCCTGGAGAAAGACCTTTGAGCGTTGGAGTAGCGGATCCTGACGGCCGACAATGTTTTCCCGTCGTCCCTCACTCTGCACTAGCGTATCTCGGACGGTCTTCCCGAACAGGGTCGAATCGTTAAAAGGGGCATTAGGGAAGGACGCCTTGAAAGGTTCTGAAAAAATCGCAACGCTGGAGCCAGGCAAGATGCCTCATGGCAATACTGGACTCGGCAGCCCTAGCGGGTCCTTCGGTGGCATGAGAGAGTAAATGCATGGACATATTTGAAACCGACTTGAGAGTAGCCATACAAGCAGAGAATGTCCGTTTATCCTCGGCTGAAATGGACTCCGGGGGAGACTCCACGTACTCTTTCACAAGGTCGCGCTGGAGTCTAATTATGTGGGCCATGTAATTCAGCTCCCTTATAGCAAAGGTAGCTGAAGCAAACGTCCGCTTTCCAAGATGATCCATGGCCCTAGACTCCTTGTCTGGAGGATGGACCAAGGAACTTTCCTGGACCAGTTCCTTTTTGGTGGTCGCCGCCACCATCATGGCAACAACTGGGGAACCCTTACTCCAAGTGGGCTTGTCAGCAGGAGGGCTCAAAACTTTATCTGGATGTTTGGGTATTTGCTCTACAGTGTCTGGTTCCTTCCACGCTCTGGTGGTAATGAGGTCCACCACAGGGTCAACCAGGGGACACCCAAGAGGTAGCTGGGCCTGCGAATGCCTCCAGAAATACAGACTCATCCGAGGAAGGCTTTTGGGCGGACCAGCCCCTCCTCTGGCAAAGAATTTCCATTAGGTTTCCGAAGGAGACATCTTCAGGGGGGTGATCTTCCCCTTCCTCCAAGTCAGTATCCTAAGTGAGGGACACGGGGGGGGGGTCTATGTGCCTCCTCTTGCACTGCCATTTGTGAGGGGCCTCCTCAGGTAGGGCTCACAAACAGTCTCATATTCTTCAAGGGGAACAGTCTGGGACGTATCGGGCACAGGCTGCCCCTGGGAGGACTGGATGATGGAAGACAAACTCAGCTGCGAGGGAGCAGGGGTGGACTCCGAGGAAAGAGTGAGGGGTCTCGATCCTCCAAAGAGTACCCTCTCCACAATGTTGAAGGCCGAAGGGGAGCCGGCCTCCCTGAAACTAGTGGGGCGGGTAGCCGTGCTCCTCAGATCCGACAAGGGGATTAGAGCAGAGGCTGGAACAGTCGGGCCCAGAGGGATGGTATGCCCCGACCACAACGGGGCTGACGACACACACATCACCTCGGATCCAACTCCCCGATCTCGGTTCTGAGAGCTCGGATCTGATGGACTCTAGGGCATAGCCAATGTTGAGGTTGGAGGAACCATCGGCACCAACCCCCTAAATCCGGGGCTCCTCGGATCCATGGACTCCGAAATCAGAGGGTGGATCGGAGAAGGAGCTTATGTCAGAGCCGAACTCCCCGATCCGGCTGGGGGGGGGGGGAGCCAGCAACAATCCCATCTGCAACTGAGTTCTCATCATCCCGTCCATGCCAGCTTCAGAGAGGCTCCTTGTGGATCTTGAGGATGCCACCGACACCAACCGGGGAGGGCTGATGCGAGGACGACCTCAAAGCGGGCCGAGCCTTCTCCTGCTCTGGGAGAATCGTGTAGACTGGAGCCGAGGGGAAGACGGTCTAGCAACTTTCGCTGGAGTAGAGATCACTTTAGCGGGGGCTGATCCAAGTCCACATGTCTCTTGTGACCCCTTTCCCAGTCTCCATCTCTCTGTTTTTCTCTCTCTCTCTCTCTCTCTCTCCCCCTTTCCTTGTGTTTCTCCTTCCTGGCCTCTCTCTCGCTCTGTTTGGAAGTGGGAGTAGGAGTCCCGGACAGAGGAGGAAGGCCAAAAGCCTGAGCAGTCACAGCCGTGGCAGAAGAGGTGGCTGATTTTGCTGGCAGAAAATCCACCAGAATCAGATTGGTCCTGCGATACCGCAGGGCCCAGGGGTTGAATGCTGCACATATGTTGCAGCCCGAGGTGAGATATGGAACCCCTAGACGAACCACACACAGAGTGTGACCATCAGCCGGCGACAGCTTATGGCCACACTCTGTGCACTTAGAGAATGTCAGTTTTTGTGCCTCCGACATACCTATACTAACAAGGCTAACTAGCTAAGGACACACACATGCCAAGGGCAAGAAGGGAGGCCTACACAAGGTGAAAAGTTATAAAACTTGCCTTTTCTACTTTTTTTTTGTATGCAAAACCCAAGGTTAAAGAGGAAAAAAGGATTAGCTAATTATACACACACACACACCACACAGATCAAAAGTTTAACAAACCCACTTTACTCGCCTGGAGCTCAAGAATCCACTCTTGGCGAAGCTGCGGCAAACGAGATGTGGGGGATTGGAAGGAGGTTGCAGTGTAGTATGGATAAGGGGGAGGAGCTTGGAGCTCAGATCTTTAGCTTGGTAAGCTGCCGGCTCAGATCCGTATCGGATCCAGAACCCACAGGTTGATGATCAAATGAAGTTAACTACTTCAGATAACATGTTATATACAAGGTTATCAGAAGACATCTTAAAGCATGCATGATGGCAAACACAACTGTATTGATATTTGACCTCTAATGCAACTAAAGAGAAACTGAATAATTTGTATAATGTTTATTTGTATTGTAACAATTTTCATATTTTTCTAAATATCTCAACATTCAGGAAACAAAGACAGAACTGCACAACCTCACATAAAAGCTCACAGTTGTACGAAGAAAATCCTTCTGGCTGATTGTGTCTTGCTTGAATGGTTACGGAGATAATCATAGGCTGTTTGTTCAACATTACAAAATTAATATTCACTGCCTTTATTTTAGCTTATAAAATCCATTTCAAAGCATCGAACTGAACAAATGGCACTAATGTAAAGATTAATTTATCCCGAATAGTTTTCCATATACAGTTTTGTAGTAACACGGTTTCAGATATATGAGTATTGGTTTTAACTGAAAGGCTCAAACCATGCCCATTGGGAGTTAAAGGTACATACTCAAAAGAGCTGTACTGCAGGGAATGAGTTAAGGTGATGGCATTGAGCACTGTTAGTCTAGTGCACCGTAAGGAGAAGCTCTTCCATATGACCAGGCATGATATCCTTGTCCCAAGTTTCTGCAACATTTCCACAACCTTCTTTGACTGCCTGTCTACAAATGTTATCAACTGAGAAGAGGATTCATGCCATAAGTCTTAAGCTTGGGTGCACCGGGGGGGGGGGGTTCTTGGGTTAGTACCATGTTGTACTGAGATAGGAGAAATGGTCTGCCTAGTATGGAGGAATATGGCTGCACTGGCTGGTAATGGGGGAGCAGCAGAATCCTGGCCCTATATACCTTTAATTCTGGCACTCTTGGTATTGGGCAGGAAGTCATATAACAGTCTGCAAAAGGTGTCTACTGTTCTGGCTTTTGGGGCTGGGGAGCCTGGAACAAAAAAAGTCTGAAGCTAGCAGTTTTCTTCTAAGGTGAAGAACTCTACAACAGGAAGACCTCCACCTCCACCTCCAGCAGATTTCTCTCAAAAAACTTTGGGTTCAACTTCCACTCATAACTGCTGACTAGAGATCATCATCTTAGGTAATCCACACACAAGTTCTAGGCTGAGGGAATATAAGTTGGATGCAAGTGAAGCTCTAGAAGAGCTGCTGTTTTCCACATCACTGTGGTCAGCATGTGCAGTTATCAAGAGTTTTATTCACATACTACATCACAGTGGTGTTTTCTGTCACTACCCTTAATGTATCTTGGTTGTAGCTTAGGTTGAATGCCAGCAGAAAGGTTACTACCTTATTTCTGTTTACATGCTTGCCCAGCATGGTTCTATTCAAAGCCCAGCTTACCGCGAAGTGCACAAAATGTTCTCCCTACTCCATGCTTCAGGCATTCCTGGTTTGAATCGGTTTACTCAATGGGAGAGTCAAAGGGTTTACATCCATTTATCACACCGCAGTTCTCTTTTTTTATAGCTAGGACAAGTGGCACTGCTGCTGAACGCTCTTCAACTACTGCTGGATCTTTGTCATTTGTAACCTGGCTAAGCGCACTATATGTTGGAAGTTGACCTCTCACCTAGTAAGATCAACATTTCCACACCTGTGACTTCCTCCTTTTGCAACAGATCTAAGATTGTCAGCATTATGGATTCTTCACTGGACAGGACAAATTGACTCCTCTTGGTAACCAAAAGCACCAATAGGAAACTATTGGCCATCTCTGGGTTCAGGCTTAATTTTGGTAGGTTGAGGGAAAGTCCCAGGTTGGGCAAACTGGACATTGCTAGGGTTAAAAACCCATCCATCTTCTGTAAGGATAGAGCCAGTGTGAGGAAGTTGTCAATATAAAGGCAGATATACAAACAAAAGGTCCACATACCGTGAACACTGTGGACGTTCTTTCAGTGAATTCTCCTCAGAGCCATGGACAGTCTAAACAGGGGATAGTTCTCCCCCACTATGAACCTACAAGCTGTCTGCAGTCCTTGTGAATCAAAAAACACTATGCCCTCATGCAAAGAAATTGTAGCAGACCCTGAAGTGTGAATATTTTTGTTCAGTTTGGATAAGTCCAAAACAGGTCCCCAGTGACCATCTCTGGGGACCAGAAACAGTTTGGGATAGAGCTCCTTTCTCCCTAGGGGGATAGCTACACTGCACTGCAAGCTATTAGTTGTTGCACATTCTCCAATGTTAAATTGGTCAGGACCACCTTTGTAACTTTATGTTTAACATTCCCATCTGAAGTACAATCTTCATTTCCAAAGGGGTCAAGGATTCTGCCTTCTATAATTTGGGAGTTAGGTTTAAGCTTACAGCCAGCCTAGACACTCTGGCTACTTCAGGAAGTCTTCCTCCAGATCAGCCACAGCATTTTTGATTAGCTTCTAAAAGCCCTCTCTGACCCTGCAATACTTGTCCACCTTCATTGGGTCAGGTGGTTATGGGTTTGGATTTAAGGGCACCACTTGGAAGATGTCCTCAAGTGTTAGCAGACCAAAAAAATGGTCTCTTCACAGTCAGTTTTGTACTCCACAGGGGGATGAAACCTGGGAGAACAGGTCAAATTCTGTTCCTCAGGATAAAATGTGGATGATTCAGTTGGCAGAGACTGCTTCCATTTTACAATGGAGGAAGCACCCTACATTAAGGGGTGCATTGGCTTGACATTGACCCTTTGTCAATCCATGACCTACTCTGCTTCAAACCTTATATAGTCAAAGATCAAGTATGCTGCCAGTACGGACACAGATGCCTGGCCTACTTTTTCTGGGGAAACACAACATCAGTTAGCCTATGTCTTGAAAATTTACAAAACAACACCTACAGGTCTGTCATCTACAGGGACTGTCAGGCTATCCAATGGTACAATTAATTCTGGTGGGAAACTGATACAGCTCTAGAAACACTGATCCCCTTCACAGGTTTTTGGCTACATGCATCTGGCCTGGACATCACCAACAACTAAAATCAGCAACACTGGGACCAAAACAGAATGTACAATTGTGCAAAACCTTTCCAAAATGGGATTTGCTCAAATTCCAAACTGCCACAGTACCCTTTATCTATTTGGGTCATTTCCTGTCTAGGATGTAACAACTGGCTAGCTTCAAAAGCTTTGGCTCCCTCTCACTCCTTCCCACTGGCTGCTGATAGGCCCAGCACCAATCACATAAAATGCAGCCAGAAAGAAGTGACTTCAGAATTTCTTGCCTGTAGTAAAAACAGGAAGAAACTTCATCCCAAACCTCTTATCAGATTGTTGCTGTTGTCAGATATAAAACAAAAAAGCATTTTATATCAGGTGCAGTCATTCTAAAGGCATGGATTGTCCCCTTTTCTGAAAAGATCCATGTGTTTTGCTAATACTGATACTCTCCCCACCATCTCTTTTTTGTGCCCTGTTTGCCAGAAGTAGGCAGAGAACTTTTTACATAGTTTTCTGAAGGGGAGCAGAACATCCATCAGACTTGAAATGGGGAATCAGAATAAAATATGTGAATTCCATGACCTAATTTCTTTACTTCATCATATTGTTTGAAAACGTGCGTAGCAAAAGGACCAAACAACTCCTTTACCCAAACCAGAGTTCAAAATTTCAGATTTAACAATCTCCAAACCTTTGGTTACGTAGCCAGGCATACCTCCTTAAGATAGTAGCAGTGAACCAAGACGAAGTATCTGCACAATCACACACACTCTTGAGGGCATATTTACAGACTTGGTATTAGGAATAGTAGGATTCAGAAAGGGTTTATCCTCTGAAGGCAGATTAGTAAAGTATCCTTGTAAAGTTTCAGCACAATGCAACAAACTTTCACATATGGCCCTGGTAATCGAGAGTTCTGGAAGGCAAATTCTCCTCCCAAATCTATACAACACCTTACCATCTTTACCTCCCTGGAGAGGGGCTAGGATTCACCAAAAGCATACTACCAGCTGACAATGAGGCAGAAATGTCTGCAGGATCAGACCAAAGCAGAGAAAACAAGAATATGTTAGGCTGAGATTTTTTTTTTTTACATAAACAATACTCAAAGAGTTCAGAGCTTGTGGTTGATCTTACTTCACTCAAATACTCGTTACTCTTGCAAAGCAAGCCAGAACTGCAGTCATTTAATTCGCACACAGACACTGGCCTCATCCCACCTGCCTACACAGAGGGTCTGCTTTGAGCCTACAAGGTTTAAAATAAAGAAAACAGAAGACCATAGTTAACATTACTGTATTTCTTTCCCATCACATAGCCAAGAACCTGCACATATTACTTCACTTCACCCATACACACTTTACTTATGTAAGAGTAGAGTTTGTTTCAAAAACAAAACATTGATAAACCATCCCAATGAATCTTGACTAACCCTTCAAAAAGATACTAGATTACAAATAATATAAAAAATATATATGTCATCCGCAAACGGCTCCCAGAACACACTGCATACCTACCTGACTCCTGCCTTATATTATAGAAAAAAAAATAAAAGTCATCAACAGCCCCCCAAACACACAGACCACCTACTAGTATCTGGTTGACCCTGCCAAAATACTGTTAGAAAAACATCACAAACAGCTCTCAAAACAGCCAGCTCACTGCAGATTCAGCCTTCTCTCTGGTTGACCCTGCCAGTATCTAGGCCCAGGATGTCAGAAAAAAAATATATGATCCTCTACTGCACCATTTAACAAGTACCTCATCGACAGGAAATAGAGAAATTATCTGGTTGACTCTGCCGGGAAAAGAAAAACAGAGAACTCTTTTTTTTTGGGGGGGGGGGGGGTAAAAGTACAGTTTTGTACCTACCATAAATGTAGATGTTCGAGGATCTACATTGCTGCAGTCATAACCTGTGGGTAGTCCGCTGTCCTCGGTCGGCCCGAATACCAAAGAGCTGGGCTGGCGTCGGTCATTGTCGCCTAGAGCTGATGACCGACGCCATATCCTCAGTCTTTCTTGCCCCAGATGTCAGAAGGCCTAAGAAGGAAAGAAGGCCAGAGCTAAAATAGTAAAAGCCTAACAACTACCAGAGTGGAAATAAAGATTATCCCAAAAAAGACAGCAACCACAAACTATAGAGGGGAAGGAGGGAGGGATAATTGGACTGCAGCAATGTAGATCCTCAAACATCTTCATTTATGGTAGGTACAAAACTGTACTATGTTCTTCGTCTCACATTGCTGCAGTCATAACCTGTGGGTAGAATCCCAAAGCAAAGGAAAAGGGAGGCTGGCAAACTAAATAGCATTAGGAGCTGCTAACATGCCCTGTAAAACTGCAGTGGCAAACCCAGCCCTGGACTTGGAATAAAGAGGGAGATGGTAACGCTTAGTAAAAGTGTGTACTGAACTCCAAGTAGCTGCCTCCAAAATATCCTTAGTAGCTACCCCCCTCAAAAAAGCAGTAAATGTGGCAGTAGCCCTGGTAGAATGAGATCTGATCCCAGCAGGAACCTCCTTCCCATGATGAGAATAACAAAAAGCAATACATTGACCAATCCACTTAGAAATAGTTTGCTTTGAAACATCTTTCCCTTGTGAACCCAAAGCAAAGGAAACAACTGTTGAGTCTGTCTGAACTCTTTAGTCCTGCTCAAATAATAACGTAGCTGCCTGTGGATATCCAAAGAATGCAAGACTTTTTCCCCTTTATTTTGGGGATCAGCATAAAAAGTAGGCAAATGAATAGACTGGTTCAAGGCCACATTAGAAATCACTTTAGGCATAAAAGTAGGGTTAGTAGAAACTCTATCTTTATGGAAAATCAGAAAGGGTTCAACTGCCATGAGTGCCTGCAATTCAGATACCCTCCTAGCAGAAGTAATGGCCAACAAAAAAGCAGTCTTCCAAGACAAAAACTTCAATTCAGACATAGCTGCAGGTTCAAAAGGAGGTAAAGTAAGCTTCTCCAACACAAAATTGAGATCCCAGGAAGGAGTAGGAGCTCGGGGTCTTATATTCTTTGCCCCTCTAAGAAACTGTTTGAACAAAGGGTGAGAAAATAAAGGAGGGTCACAATCATAGTGAGCAGAAATGGCTGCAGCATGAACCTTCACAGAAGAGAATGACAAACCCTTGTCCAGTAATTCAGTAAGATACTGTAGTGCAAAACTCAAATTAGGCACTGAAACATCAAAGCCCTTTGCTGTGCTCCAAAGAAAAATCTCTTCCATTTATCAGCATAAACTTTTCTAGTGCTAGGCCGCCTGGCTTCCAAAATGACATCTAAAACCTGTTGAGGAAGCTGAGACCCCACTGGCTCCATTACAGAAGGCTGTTAGATGCAGGGACTGCACCAACATTGAGAAAATGATTGTTTGACTGGGATAACAAATGAGGAACCTGTGGCAAAAGCCAAGGAGGCTCCTGAATTAAACTCCTCAGCAGAGGATACCAATGCTGACGTGGCCAATCTGGTGCTATTATAGAATCATGCAAGGCTTGTCCCTCCTGACTTTCAAGAGTACCTTGGGAAGAAGAGGCAGAGGGGGGAAAAGCATAAACGTGAAGGTTGTTCCAACTGAAAGATAGAGCATCCACTTTCCAAGCATTTGGATGGAACATCTTTGTGCAAAATTTTGGCAGTTGGAAATTCAGTGGAGAAGCGAACAGATCTATGTCTGTTAACTGTTTGAATACCTGAGGGTCCAGTCTGCACTGTTGGGGATCCACAATTTGTGTGCGCAATACATGTGCTAGGGAGTTCTGTGCTCCTGGCAGAAACCGTGGTTGAAGATTGATATGCAAACTCAGAGCAGTCTCCCATAAAATCATTGCTTGTCTGCAAAGAGGGTAGGAATGGGTTCCCCCCTGCTTGTTGATGTATCACATGACTGTTGTGTTGTCTGTTTGAATCAACACCTGTCAGGTCCTTGAAGGCCATCAAAGCAAATTGGACTGCTAACATCTCCTTCATGTTGATATGCAAATGTTGTAGTTTGGGAGGCCATATGTCCTGAATCCATTTCCCATTGAAGTGTGCTCCCCAAGCCAAGTCCGAGGCATCCGGATCTGGCGGCCTCTGGTCGGATCACAGAGAGTCCCTTGTTCAGGTGACATTCCTGAGCCCACCACAAGAATTCCTTCTGGATGCAAGGTATAATCCGGATGACAGTGTCCAAACCGTGGCAGTGTTGAGTCCACACACTTTTGAGATACCATTGTAGCTTCCTCATATGCAGTTTGGCATTGGGAAGTACTAGAATGCAAGATGCCATGAACCCCAAGGCTTGAAGGACTGTCCTTGCAGTCAGCCTGGACATTACTGATAACTGCTGGAAGTATAGATGGAGAGTTCTTTGTTTGTCCGGGGTCAGAAATGCCATCTGAGAAGCTGTATTCAGTCTGACACCCAGAAAGCACATGTCCTGAGAGGGCACTAGACTGGACTTTATTTCGTTCACAGAATACCCTAGGCACCTTAAAACTGCCATTACATACTGGAGATGTTGTAGTAACTTGTCTTTGTTTTGAGCAAGAATCAGGCAATGCGTCCAGATAAGGATAAATTTGTATTCCTCTCTGTCTGAAGAAAGCAATTACAGGAGCCAGAACTTTTGTGAATACTCTGAGTAGATAAACCAAAGGGCAATGCAGAGAACTGATAATGAGAAGTACCAGCCCGAAACCTCAGGAATCTCCTGCAGCTGGGCCTGATAGGGATGTGAAGATGGGCCTCTTTGAGATCCAGGGTTACCATCCATTGATCTTCATAGGCAGAAGTTGTTGTAATGTTAACATCTTGAACTTTGGAATGTCTAGGTAGGTATTGAGAATGGACAAATCCAGAATTGGCCTCCAAGTGTTTCCTTTCTTTGGCACTAGGAACAGACAGGAATAAAACGGAGGGACCACCTGATTTGCCCCCATCTGCAAAAACGAGATTTGCTCCTGAGCCTCCACCCTTTGTTGAGGAGGCACATCCGGCATGCCTTTGAAAGGAGGAAAAGTGTGAAAATAAAACTTGTAACCGTGATTTATTATATCCAACACCCATTTGTCCTGGGTGACCAAATGCCAGTTTTGTTTGAAAAGTCCCAACTTCCCTCCTAGAGGAGCTGCCAGTAAAGAAGGGTCTGGCAGCGGAAGACACAGGTCATTGGGTCTGTTTACGAAAGGGCTGACCCTGCCCTCACCAGAAGACTGTGCAGGAGAACTCCAAGTCCTAGGTCTAAAAGAACCCTGAGCGTGAGCTCTGCCTCTACTTAGACTGATAATCCAAGAAGGATAAGACCATCCTCTAGCAGGCCAATTCCTACTAAACTTAGGAGGATGCAACTGCATAAAATCCTTGACCGGCTGCATAGACTTAGCCTTATCTTCCATCTTTTTCAAAACTGATTCCACAGGAGGACCAAAAAGTACTTCAGATTGAAGAGCCTTAACATGCTCTGACAAATTTTGATCCTTAAGCCAGGCATTAACTGAACCTGTAGCAGCCACCCTGGATGAAGCCTGAAGAGCATCGAAACCACACTGCAAAGAATGCTTGTCAACTTGATCTGATGCATGAACCAACTCCTGGAGCTCCTTACACTCTATACCCTCAGATAAAGCATCCACCTTAGATTTCAATTGACCCAACAAAAGTTCTGATACTTCAGCATATGAAATTGGCAATTCAAAGCCCTCATAGCTAACGAGGAGGTGTACACTTTTTCCCCACCTATCTAAAGCTCTAGAATCTTTATCCAAAGGAACTGGATTCTAGGACCCTGAATAATAGTTTCTGGATCAGCTCTAGGACTCTTGTACAAATACTTATGTGCTTCTGGAACTCTGTAATATCTGCCCGGCTTAACAGGGCAGGAGGCAAAGAATCAGGATTAAGGGAAGATTCAGAAAAACATCCTGAACAACATCTAAGACAGGAGGAATAGCCAAGGGCCTATGTTGTGGCAGAAACAAAATTCCCTAAGCCTTTTCCAAGAATCTGAAAAATCCTGACCTTCCCACTTAAAATGTTCCTCATGGAATGTAAAGTCTCAGAAAAGAAAAATCCTCTGGAGGAGAAGCAGAAGGACAGGAGTCCTCTGCATCCGAATCTGAATAAGAAGGGAATTCCTGAATTTCTTCAGCTGAGGAATCAGAGTAGTCTGAGGAATGATCCATTCCTCTAAATCTGCCTCCACCCTAGGCCTCTTCTCTGGGGCATAGAACCCCTGATCAAAGTAATCAAGTCCTCCGCCATTTTCAACATATGCTTTTAGGAACAGGGCTGGAGAGCTAGAACTATGACCAGGGCCAACCTGACAAGGTTGGCCTTAGCATGGCCTTTAGCTACTGAAGTAGAAGGCCTAATAACCTTCTGTAAGGATGGAACTACAGACACCTGAGAAGCACCTTCAGCCGGGCCTAACGCCTGAGAGGCCAACTCCTGTAAAAGTAAAGGTTCCCCTGGGATTCAGCAGGATCCACAGATTCAACCGGAGGCTCAGGACTTCAAAGATCTGTCTTTACACTTTATGTTATAGTTACACCTTTGAAAACAAGCCTGGCACAGTCTAATCTCATTAAATCTAGCACAACAGGCCCCAAGCAAGGAATACAGAAAGAATGATAATCCCTATGAGGTATCTGTTTCCCACAAGAAATGCAATTATTAACTTTTTCTGACATCCGGATAACTGAGGCAAGAAAAGATAAAGATTTCAAAGGAACTTGGTCTTCGGTCTGAAACTCGATAAATGAAAATGAACGCCCGAACGACGCACTTGCAAACGCTGCTTCTGCTTCGGACTATGCGGCAAGAAAGACTGAGGATATCGCTACGGGGGTCATGCGCTTACTACTACTACGCGCTCGCCAGCGCTCTAGGCGACAATGTTATGACTGCAGCAATGTGAGACGAAGAACATCTTAAAAATAGCCTTCCATGGCTCACCTTAAACACTTACAAGCCAAAGGAGGTTTAAATCAGATTAATGATTTTATTCCATTTTTAATTCAATTTATGTTAAAGTGTGGGAAGAGAGAAGATATAACAGGACCTAACAGAAAACCGCGTCAAGTACTCAGATTACAAAATAGATGTGTAGTATTTTCCTTAACTGGGATTTAGTTTGATCTAATCAGTACTAGTGTGTGGGAGTGGGTACTTGCTGTTCTTAAATCCACTTTTACAGCCCTGTTTATATTGATTGCCTGGAATAGACTGGTTTAAAAGTAAACAATACGTATATTTTCCATGCCTACTTCTAACTGTATAAAAGCTAATATGTTTAGCATTGTAAAGTATTTCTGATTTTTTTTTTGTTACTGAAGATAGCTTGTCTGTGACGAATAAAGGCTTGTTGCTTTGGAACACTACCTGGGTGTCATGATTTTTGAAAATTGTGACTGAGCTCATCAACAAAGTTTTAAGATTACTAGTTTTCTGTTTTTTTTTTTTAATTTTTTTTGGAACTAGACAGAGTCCTGTGCTTGTTTGTTTTTAATTTATTTTTTAAGTACTCAGATTATGTGACAGGCTGTTGACTTAACAGTCCCAATGGCTACCTATTTCCTGCAGTTACAACTACAATGACTTCTGGACATCTTTGTTGATGCCGGCAGTCTTCCCAATCCAGAAAGTTTTGGGAACAATCCAGCGACAAAAAGATGTACATTTTTTTTATTCGGAACTCGAGCATGCATGTGCGCGCCCGAGGAGGACTGTAGCATCTCATCTTTAGATTTACACACTAGTTAGCGGTTTGGACTGCTATTAGTGTGAAAAAAATAGTAATTAAACCTTTTCTTTTTCTATCAGAGCAGTCCAGTACCCTAAACCAACTCCTGTGCTTCAAGACCCCAAATTTCTCAAAATAAAGAGAACATCTTTCCTTCAGTAAACCACCAAAATGAAATTCTATCACCATTTTTTTGACTTGTACTTAATTCTCAAATCACCCGCTTCCCTTCAGCCTCATAACCTCATCACCTGAACGGGGATACAATATCTCAAACTGCATTACATTATAACAAATACACCTGAAACAGTCAGCCTGTCTCCTTTTTTAGCCAATCTCAACTTCTATGAAAACACACAAAAATAATGGAAACAGAGTATACAGCTTTGCACCCTCTGGTCTAATCTCCACTCAAACCATTTCCACCTCCTGAATTCCCCTACTAATCTGTCAGTTCAGCATATGTCTTATCAACTGACTCCTCCACTGTATTTCCCAACCAAATCCCCAAATATTTCATTCCAAAGAAAACAAACTTACTCTTCATTTTACTGCAGTGTTCATAGCAAACGGCAAAATGTCTTTATCTTGTATCTAAAACAAATGACTAACGCTTATCAGACTGCCAAGAACTCTCTTCAAATCCCGGCTTTCTCCAATAAGGTAATCTTTTGATTACCCAGTCTATACCCAACAATATCTGATCTACGGATTGTCACCACCAAAAGCTTTAAACATGAAGCAAATAAAGTTCCTCCATACACATGAAATGCTGGAGATGTCAACATGCACCTCCATCCTAGCCAATGAACATGTAGAGATCGCTAAAAATCAAACCAGCAAATTCTACAGGTAACCCAACACCTCCATAGACAGCACCACACAGCTCTATCAAAGGCTCTCTCTCCAACTACACTAAGTAGAACCAAAATAGCCTTCCATGGCTCACCTTAAACACTTACAAGCCAAAGGAGGTTTAAATCAGATTAATGATTTTATTCCATTTTTTTTGCTCATCACTCCACTCTCTCTCAACTCAGTTTATGTTAAAGTGTGGGAAGAGAACGCGAGAGTAACAGGACTAACCAGAAACCGCGTCAAGTACTCAGATTACAAAATAGATGGGTAGTATTTTCCTTAACTGGGATTTAGTTTGATCTAATCAGTACTAGTGTGTGGGAGTGGGTACTTGCTGTTCTTAAATCCACTTTTACAGCCCTGTTTATATTAATTGCCTGGAATAGACTGGTTTAAAAGTAAACAATACGTATATTTTCCATGCCTACTTCTAACTGTATAAAAGCTAATATGTTTACCATTGTAAAGTATTTCTGATTTTTTTTTTGTTACTGAAGATAGCTTGTCTGTCACGAATAAAGGCTTGTTGCTTTGGAACGCTACCTGGGTGTCATAATTTTTGAAAATTGTGACTGAGCTCATCAACAAAGTTTTAAGATTACTAGTTTTCTGTTTTTTTTTTTTAATTTTTTTTTGGAACTAGACAGAGTCCTGTGCTTGTTTGTTTTTTAATTTATTTTTTTAAGTACTCAGATTACGTGACAGGCTGTTGACTTAACAGTCCCAATGGCTACCTATTTCCTGCAGTTACAACTACAATGACTTCTGGACATCTTTGTTGATGCCGGCAGTCTTCCCAATCCAGAAAGTTTTGGGAACAATCGAGCGACAAAAAGATGTACATTTTTTTTATTCGGAACTCGAGCATGCATGTGCGCTGCTCCGAGGACCGTGTAGCATCTCATCTTTTAGATTTACACACTAGTTAGCAGTTTGAACTGCTATTAGTGTGAAAAAAATAGTAATTAAACCTTTTCTTTTTTTCTATCAGAAAGTTGGGGGGCTGCAGCCCAGCAGTCCAGTACCCTAAACCAACTCCTGTGCTTCAAGACCCCAAATTTCTCAAAATAAAGAGAACATCTTTCCTTCAGTAAACCACCAAAAAGAAATTCTATCAATATTTTTTTGACTTGTACTTAATTCTCAAATCACCCGCTTCCCTTCAGCCTCATAACCTCATCACCTGAACAGGATACAATATCTCAAACTGCATTACATTATAACAAATACACCTGAAACAGTCAGCCTGTCTCCTTTTTTAGCCAATCTCAACTTCTCTGAAAACACACAAAAATAATGGAAACAGAGTATACAGCTTTGCACCCTGTGGTCTAATCTCCACTCAAACCATTTCCACCTCCTGAATTCCCCTACTAATCTGTCAGTTCAGCATATGTCTTATCAACTGACTCCTCCACTGTATTTCCCAACCAAATCCCCAAATATTTCTTACGAGAAGCATTCCAAAGAAAACAAACTTACTCTTCATTTTACTGCAGTGTTCATAGCAAACGGCAAAATGTCTTTATCTTGTATCTAAAACAAATGACCAACGCTTATCAGACTGCCAAGAAAACTCTTCAAATCCTGGCTTTCTCCAATAAATCCTTGTAAATAAAAAGGTAATATTTTGATTACCCAGTCTATACCCAACAATATCTGATCTACGGATTGTCACCACCAAAAGCTTTAAACAAGAAGCAAATAAAATTGTCAGTAGTGGAAAGTTCCTCCATACACATGAAATGCTGGAGATGTCAACATGCACCTCCATCCTAGCCAATGAACATGTAGAGATCGCTAAAAATCAAACCAGCAAATTCTACAGGTAACCCAACACCAGCAAGACGTTCCATAGACAGCACCACACAGCTCTATCAAAGGCTCTCTCTCCAACTACACTAAGTAGAACCAAAATGGATTGTCTATCCTGTGCTACTGTCATAGCCATACCTGTTTTCAAAATCTTACCAAATGTTTGCTTCTTTCCACAAAACCATACTGATTAATTAATATACACAAACATCTAAGCAGCCTAACAAAACAGACCATTTATAATCATGATTAAAATGGATATTGCTCTATATGAAGACTGTTGCCCTAAATCCTTGTATTCCATAGCCATTACTACAGTCTGCTTCCATGACAAAAGGAACCTCGTTACTCTCAAATACTTCATTAAACAGACACACCTAATGTGACGGACACACTCAATGTGTCAAAACTTTAAAACATTAGCATTCCTTCATACTTTTAGGGCAGTCCATCGCTATCTAGTGTTTCACCTAAAACATGTTCCTTCATAAAATTCCTCTACTTCCTCAAATGTAACTGGACACATCTACATGTTCACCTATTTAGCTGTCAACTTTGGAAGGTCTAAACTCTACACACATTCCTGAATATCCTTCTTAAACTCACCCACTTTCATCATTGCCCTGTACCAAGTATGCAAATAATACCTAAAACTCTGCACTATGATGCACTATTACCCTGGAGACCTACTAAACACATCACCACCCTGCATTTGCAACCCAGCAAGTGGCTTGATGATTTGTCAAAGCCTTCTGGCACTCAAGAGAGTTAAAAGTATTACTAAGATATGCATGGAGAAAAAACACCTTCCTGTGCAACACGTCATCTCACTTTTTCTTCTTCTGTCAAGTTCAATCTTACTTTCATTAACCCTACTCTCCAACTTATTTGATACATCCCATTTGTTTCTTAGAACAGCTTTATTATTCCATAATTATGCTGTGTATAATTTCACCTCCCTCCTTGCATGTTGCTCAGGGTCATTCCAACCATTCTATGCAGACTCCTACTTAGATTCCTGCAGACTCCTACTTAGATTCCATCGGAGCTATCCCATCCTGAATGGACCAAGGATAACACTTTTCAAAGTTCTCTGTTTGCAGACAATAACAAGTAAACTGCCAATGTTTTCCATAGAAACAGGCATAAAATAATTGAAAAGACATTGAAAATAGCCATAACACAAAATCACTACTGGATGTACACAAACTTCTCATATGAACTATGCATGCTCTCCTGTTATATACATTTTATCTAATGTTGACCTTGACAGAAATAATCCAGGAAAAATGGAGAACTGTGGGTTTTATGACACTACTGCTGTTAACATCTGTTACACCCATTAGCAAGAATCTCATACATCTCCCTGATTTAAGGATTAAAAAACATCCAAACATCCCCTACATGCTTCACTATAAACAGTAGCAGTAATAAATTAAAATTATCCACTCTTGAAATGAAATCATCTGTTTTTATAACCTGCATAATGTCATACCAGAAGAAAATACAAAGTAAAACTAACTTTATTAGCTCCTGAGTAACTACTCACACCCACTGCCATCCACTAATGTGTTTTCTACCACATAAGGACAATGTTTCAAAAATAAAAATACAAAAAAAAAAAAATAAATAAGCATTACTTCCCCATCATCTAGGCCCCGAAATTCAGAGGCATTATCTTGGAACCAAATCCCTTCAGTAAGTGACATGCTCCCTCTCATCTTGTTACAGTGCTACAGCATAAGGTTTAAATTGCTATAAATATATCATTACCCAGATCTTCTTCTGCAAGACCAGTACAAGTCATTAATAAAGTACAGACACTGAGAGACCTGCAGATAAATCCTTCAGTCTGCTTACATACAATCCACACAAAAAACAAAGACAAATAACTGCCCTACATGTCAACAAACTAAACTGCCCCACATACAACATTGTTCATAACACCATTAATATGTATAATATATATATATATATATATGTGTGTGTGTGTGTGTGTGTGTATACACAGATAAAATTACAAATACCAAACTCTCCTTGCATCTCTCATCTCCCCATTCTAATTAAAAAAAAATGCTAAACCCCCAAATCTATCCATGCAAATTCAGTGTCATATATACAAAAGTCTGTTCAGTTAGCAAAAGGTAACAAGTACACTAGGTCAGGTGTACCACTGCACTTACAGTGTATTATGGAGAGTGGGAGATCATCTCGTAACATTCTTCTGTAAGTAAAAACTCATACCAATGTAAAACTAGTATCTGTGTCAAGATGAAGCCTCAGTACATAAGCCTCAACCTCAGAATATTCCTATTGTGAGGGAAACAACTCTGAAAAAAATCCTCAGAATTGCTGCTGCAAAATCTGAGCAAATGTCCACTTTTTTTTACTGCAGAGGATGTGACTCACCAGCTGATTTAGAAGGGTAGAATATCTCAGACTCTAATGTGGCAACAGACAGAGTAGTATGCTTACCAGTGCAGGCAAGATGAAGCTGTCTTACCCCATTATTATCCAGTAACGCCATGTGGGCCACATTTCCTTTGAATCATTTGGATGCTAGATTTGCCATTCTACTGCTCAAGCTGCTTGGGGATAGTTTATTTTAGGTTTGGTTTGGCTCAAGGTCTTCACCTCACAGGCACAGTGTAGAGGGTTTACTTCTGACCTTGTGCTATTGGTTAAGCTTAAATGACCCTTTTGGATAGTTAGCCTAGAACTTGCATATGAATTGTGCCTGGCATTCATACATATCCAAAACTTCTGCATCATTCCAGTTATCATAACAGATCAGAGGGCTTCATCTTCACTAATATGGGGAGCAGCAACTTTTGACAAATCATCTAACACCTCATAGGGTAAAACAAACAGCAACGGTGCTCAGAAATGTACAAGATACACACTACATTGATCAATGACATTAAAGTAACCATGAAACCATGGCAAACCACTCTGCAGCTAAGCCATGATAAAGGGTAAATTACTATCCCGGGGATAAAAATTCAAAGGGGGCTATTCCAGGGTGACTGTCACCGCTGCTCTTTTGCCTTGCCCTTAACACATTAAGTTGTCTACCTAACAGATTAGGTTTTGGTTACAATTTGGCTCCCACACAACAACAAAAGCATAAAGACTTACCTCCTTTTTGTGGAGGATTTAAAACTCTATAGTTCATCAGAAGAAGAGTTGAAAGCACAAGTGGAGGTTGTCAAAAATTTCTCAAATGACACAAGAATGTCATCTGGTCTTCATAAATGTGCAAAAGCAACATTTAAAACAGGAAAGCTGCAGCACTAAGAAAATATCAGTCTGGGAACAGGAATGTGATAGAAAGGAACCTGAGCAGGTGGGCGTGTATAAGTATTTGGGAACTGATGAAGGATTGACAATAAAACATGAAGAAATGAAACAAAACTCAGTAAAGAATATTTTACAAGACTAAAATTAACACTGAAAACAGCCCTGACTTCTAAGAACAAAGTCCAAGCTATAAAACAATTTGCTCTTCCTGTTCTAACTTACAGTTTTGGGGTGACTGGCCCCAAAAGGTATTAGATCAGTTGGACAGGAAAACAAGAAAAATGCTTCATGATCATTAAATGACACACAAAAATCAGTGTATACTAAGACTTCATATTCCTCGTTCTGAAGGAGGTATGGGTCTCCTCTAAACTGATTACATGTATAGATGTGCAATCGTAGGACAGCATACACATCTGCTGACCTCACCATATCCAAAAATAGTGAAAGTTCTGAAACACAGACAATAAATCTAAAAGGCTTCATATCTGTGTTAAGTGGCAATGGAAACCAAACCAAAAGTAAACAAAAATCACGCAGCAACTCAATGTGCCAAAAAAAAAGAAAAGGGTCAGATGACAAGGTAAGAAATGTGGAAAAAGACAAATACTGTTGCAAATATGGAAAATTGCTCAAACAACCTCATATTGATCAGGATCTTACACAGAAATGGTTAAGGGGAGGTGAATTGAAACCAAAAGATGAACAGTTAATATTAGTGGGCCAGATTGTAAACCAACATGTAAGTAGTTCACTAAGTCCACTGAACATTTAGGAGAAACCGATAAATGCAGGTTCTGTAAAACAGAACAGGAAACAGCTGCGCATCTTGTTGCTGGGTGTGATACACAAAGGTATAATAACAAGACTTTTGCATTGAAGACTGTAAAAACATTAAAATATTGAAGTAGCTGAGAAGAATTTGAAACATAAGCCATAAACTTCTATCCTTCTCAAAATGCTCTGTGTCGCATGGAATTACCCATTACCAACAGTTCAAAAATAGATGCAAGAAAAAAACAGATATATAGCAGTCCATGAAAAGAAGACAAAAAGTAGCATTGATCATTGAAACTGCTACACCCACTGATTACTGTCTTGCGTACATACACACAGTCATAAAATATGAGGATTTGCAGGCAGAAATGAGGGCAATGTGGAAAAAGGATAACCAAAACAGTTCCAATAGTAACAGACGCAATGGGTCTCATAAAAAATAATTTATGGTCTTATTTAGATATGCTACCGATACGTTTAACTGCATATGAGTGCAGGTGGAGTCAGTTCTGGAGACATTGTGGTGCTGTGAAAAGCACTTCTAGCTAACATCAAAGATTGAAACAGTGACTTACGAATGAGGGCCATTCCCCATCAAAATATTAGAAACCCAAAAGATTTGGAGAAATTAAAACCAATAATATCTCTACTATATGTCTTCAAAACAGTCTCCTCAATCTTCTCCATAGATGCCATTCTCTCAGGAGAAAAGGTACACCAATGTCCTATACAAGCAGTCGGGGGATTTTGTCAGTGTCTAAATCAATCCAGTTAGTAGGGGTCTCACCTAAAAGGATTAACCCTATTGCCAACAGATGGAAAGGCAAACAGACAAATAAATTAACACACACACACACACACACACACACACACACACACACACACACACACAGGATGTGCTGATTGAAGTCCCTCTTGCCCAGATGGTAGAATTCATCCCCTAAGGAAACAAAAATCCTGCTCTGAGACAGAGACAGCTTCTAGAGACATTTTTCACCATTTATTCTGGCCTGTCCCACAACTCCACTTAGACAGTTTGGTCTTTCAGTGGAGTTCTTTCTGGAGAGGACATATAATCTGCAAGATAAGACCCTAAATGGCAGTATCTAAAATCCCACTATCTGTGTATGGCTCTCCATGGTAGAGCAAGTGCTGAGAACTGTACTAGCCCAAGGACAGCCATAGACTGTAGTCAGGACTGCTGGAGGGGAGTGTGTGCGTGCATGTGAGTGTTGTGTTGTGTGGGGAGAGAACTGGAGACAGCCAACACCAGATGGAGAAATTCTAGAAGACACTTGAACTTTCTTCAGACAGTGGGAAGACCTTTCTGGACCTAACTGGATCTAACAGAGGAAAAGTGAGAAGGTGTGGGCAGCTTATGGGATCATAGGTGTGGACCACACTAACTACTACAAGGGCCTTTTTAAAACTAGCCATGCACCTCAAATCTCTGCCAAGTTCTGAAACCTTTGATAAGTATAAGCAGGGGTTTGGGAAATGAAGCATTTTCAAGCAGGGCAGGAGCCTGGAAGATGAACCATTCACATGCTACCTGTGTCTATTGGAGAAACAGATGCCAAACCAGGGATTAATTTCAATTTCCCCATCCAAACATCCAAGTTTCACTTGAATTGGGTTAGGGAGAAACTCTGCTTCACATGGATGGGGAGCCTTTGCCAGAGAAGGGGTAGTCTCTGGGATACATACCAGTCTCTCCTGCAGGTCCTATTTATATCACAGGCAAGTTTAAGTCTTTAGAACAGGTAATTCTGGAGCTATCTGTTTTGAAGATAAGCAAGAGGTCCATCAAGGTGAGGTCTGACAATGACTTGTATGCCAGACATAGATCTCCCCTCAACAGTCAGTAGGAGACAGAATACAAGTGTAGAGCATTTTACTTACACCCTGTATTCTTTTAGGGAGGAACCTCTGTGGACATTCCAATTGGTGGATGGACCTGGTCAGGTACATACCAAAAGGGGCCATTGTACTCAGGGTCAGATCTGATTAATGCTGAATATGGGGCAAAAATTACTTCTTTGGACCTAGATGCCATACCCTTGTTTACAAGTTCTACAACATAAAATGATTTCCTTACTACTATAGACAAATAGTGGTCAAAGGCTAGGTTATTGTGTGTGTGTTCCCAAGTCCCTTACTAATGGGTCTACTCTTATGGGAGCATTGGCAATATGACAGTTACCAGAGGTGGAAAACTTCTAGAAGATACTTTTATGCATTTCTTGGCATTTCATTTTGGTCCATGGTTCTGACAAGTTGTCTCTGCAATAGCCCTTCCCTGCAGAACATCAGTGTCAGTTGGGGATTCTATGATTGCTCCTAATTTGCAATTGTCTACAAATCTGGTTAGCCAGAGACCCTTGACATTGGCAATGAGCGGAGAGAAGTAAAGGCCAAACAGGAGCGGTCCCAGGATTAATCCCTGAGGGACTCTACTTATGACTGTCCTCTTTGCAGAGCTGGACTCCTCAATTCTAACTTCCAAGACATGTCTTTGAGCCAGCTAGCTATCCACTGGATGACATAAGGGTTTATATCTAACCTCTTAAGTTTATCAACAATGCCCAAGTGAGGGTATTGTGTTAAATGCTTTGACTAGGTCAAGGTAGGCAGTGTGAACCATTACAGCCTCGTCCATTGCTTTGGTGACCTTCTCAAAGAAGTCCAACAGGTTGAGTGGACATGACCTGCCCTTGATGAAACCAAATTGGGTTGGGTCCAATGTTTGGAGGTTTCCTATGTCATTATCAATGATTATTCATAATTCTTTCCACGGCTTTGCATGGGAGACTAGTGAGACTTTATGGGTCTATAGTTTCCAGGGTATGCAGACGGCCCACCTTTGTGCAGAAGAATGACTACTGCTATTCCCCATTCAAAGGCACAAAGTCTGCTTCAAAGCTGCATGTAGACGGCCTGATAGGTCATCTTTCATGCTATTTAGAAGGCATCCTGGTATATTGTCTGGGCCCACTGATGCAGCGTACTTGGCCTTAGAGAGCATTGAGGACCTGTTCCCTAGTGACAGTACAGGAAATTATATTTGATGACACTCCTGAGGGGAGGCTGACGGGGGATTTTGATAAGTTAGAGCTGGATTTGTCTGCCCGTAGGTTTCTATATCTTCTGGTTCAGTACAGGTGGCCCCCAACAATAAGCTCTACAAACAATTGTGTACTGCCTTTGAGGTTGCGGACATAGCTAAAGAATGCTTGTCCTTTGCCTGGGAGGCCAAATTTACCTCAAATTTGGCTTTGGTAAACTATTTGTCCTCTTGAATTAACTGTTTAGTTCATGAGAGTGCTTTTATCCTGCTGGGTGCTACACCTCCTAATTTTTGCCATAATTTTCTTCCTTCTGTTATACATCCTACTTGCATTGTAGTTCCACCAGGCTGGTTAGTTAGAGTTAGTTAGTTTTAGTTAGTTCTGTACTTCTTGGAGGGTACAGTTGCCTCTATGCAGCTTAAACATGCTTGCATATTGTTTCTGTGAACAGCTCTGTTTATGGGGACTTGAAATTTTGCCAGGTTATCATTTAAAGGTTGAAAGTTAGCTTTACAGTAATTTCTAAACACTATAGAATTAACTGGAGTTCCAGGTTTTACTTTTACTTCAAAGGAGACTGTTTTGAGGTCAGACTGTACCAGAAAAGACATTATACTAGGGGTTGTGCAGCACTCTCCCATATCAATGAAGACCAGATCCAGTATGTTTGTGCCTTTGGTCGGTATACTGACAATCTGTTTCAGGGAGTTTGTGTTTACAAAATCCAGGAATCTCTGTGCATGTACATTTGGTGTCATATAGGCCTCACAGTGAATAGTGGGGCAGTAAAATTAACCATGAATATAGTATTGAGTTAGAAACGGAGTGTTCCAGTAACCTTAAATAAATGTTATGGGTTTCCTGGGTCAAAGAGGGGGGACCTACTGCTCGCAAAGAAATGGTATGGGAGTTTGCCTATGCTGACTTCAATGTGGAGAAACTAAACTGCACTGTCCTATTTGACCAGCCCTGAGGTATTATTTCTGATGTAAATTGAGACACTTCCATCACCTTTAGTCCCCGTCTTGTGTATAGTAGCTGATCTAAATGTGTGGAAGGCATTAAAGCCTTGATTGTCAGTGTGCTCTCCACAGCTTTAAACCATGTTTCAGTGACTGCACAGATGTTAGCATTCTCTAGGGAGACGAGAGTTTATAGGGAGTGAAATGTCTTGTTTAGTCTCCTAGCATTGAGCAGTAACATCTTTCGATTTTCTTTGTTTTAATTTGCAATGTCAGAAGTACTTTCAGTGTGGCGTTGTCTAAAAAAGACACTATATGGGGAAGACAATGTTTTAGCTAATATTCAAAAGTCTAGAGGAGAGAGGTGCAGACCCTACCTGGCAAAGCAGTGTGGTCTGTTGACTATCTCCTTCCATGCTGACAAATACTGCACTCCCTTAGAATGACAACAACTAAACTGATTATTAAAGTCAGTCATCTTCTGCTTATATTGTGGTATCACCTTTAGAGAAAGTAAAATGCTTCTCAATACTAGGCTCATAACCAGTCTTGGACACACATTCCTAGAGCTCCAGGAGGTCTCTATTCATATATTCATGGGAGGCACATCTCAGGTCATTTACACTCAGACTATGACCAAGTCATACTGGCGGGTTCAGGTGGCTAGGCAGCGAGACATTTCCCTGTGGTATATTTGACTGGTGACACATGGCTGAAGTGACAGCTGCAGAGAAATATGTCCGTTTGCAAATTCCCTGTGGACAAAGAAGCACACACAACCTTGCTCACAGCTTTAATAACCAAGTGCATGGGGGGCAGAAGAAGTAATGAGTGTTGTACTCAATGTACAGCATATGCTTATGTAACTACAACATGGGGGGCAGAAGAAGTAATGAGTGTTGTACTCAATGTACAGCATATGCTTATGTAACTACAACATGTAGAAGTGTGCTACAGTATGGAGGAAATCCTGCATGCTACTGTAGTCACATTTATGCTCCAGTATGCATTTTAGGTAATGTTCCCTAGACACTGTGAAAGGGGTAGTGGTTCACATGCACACCAGTTAAAGGCACTGCCCACTGAACTGCATTTTTACTGCCACTGACATGCCCTCTGGCCAGCCTCCTGCTGATGCCTGCCATATTACCTGCTGTCTCATGTTCCCTTGGGGACCACAGACATTGTTTTGCTCCTGTGCATTTGGTTATTGAAGTTGTGGGCATGGCAACATTCTCCTCTTTGCCCACAGGGAATTTGCAAACAGCCATATTTCTCTACAGCTGTCACTTCAGCCATGTGTCCCCAGTCAAATATACCACACGGAAATGTCTCGCTGCCTAGGCACCTGAACCCCATACTGGCACTTGTGTTCCAATGGCCTTAGTGTATGCGTAATGTGGCAGATCCTAACCCTCTGATAAACAAATGACCATTACTTTCACCTTACCCAGTGTGTTGAGAGGAACATTGGTGTGTCTCACAATGGAGTTGTCAATGACCAGAACATTGGATTGTCTGGTAGCTTGCCTTAATGGCTTGGAAGTAGAGGCTACATGAGAGATGGCTGTATGCGTTGATGTGGGTGTTGTTTTGAAGGAGTGCATTCGGAGCTACTGAGGGTATTTGTTATGTGTACTTGTCTAGGAGGTCTTTAGGCATTTAGGAAGGTTATATTTAAGTGACTCAGCATATGAGGGTCTGTGTGTCTGCTTTGAACTGTGTCGGATGGTTGCAGAGTGTGTACTACTAACAACCTGATGACATTAGGGGTGCTTTTTATGTGACAACTTTGCATCCAGTGACATTGCATAACTACATGACATACCATTCCAGTTTGTTTGAGAATTAGCTGGTTGTCAGTAAACAATAGGCAATTTCTACAACGCCTCAGGATGACCATTTCCATCAAGCTGTAAACGGATGTAATGGGAAAGTCCATATGCATGGCATACAGGCCTTTCTTTATTGATTAGATAGTTTGAGTGAGAATATAAATGAATGTCAGGAGTATCAGGTTTGCAACTCCAGGGGCAGTGCTCGTCACTGCAAACTAGTTGCCCTGTGTGAAACTAGGTATTTTTCTTTTTTTCGATAAACATCTTTATTAAATTATCATATATGTCATAGGCAATCTTACATTCATATAAATGAAAAACAAAATGACACCAGTTTAGTTGCAAGTATTATACATCACAGGCACCACTGAAGCAATTGTAGTTGCAATCATCATACACCACTTACAGCATAGCCAGACATTGTCAGTTAAGCATTATATGGCTCTTTCAATTCCTGTCTCTTAAACCTTGTTCCTTCTCTGCATACTGTATATTGTTCCCACAATTCCCATTTTTTTCCTATGTAGTTTGTTCCTTCCCTTTTCTAAAGATCCAATTTTAGCTGTTTTATCTCAGTTACTATATTCACTGCTTCCAGTAAAGGTGGTCTAGACTGATTTCCATTTTTTAGTAATTGCTTTTTTGGCAGCCACCATAATTAGACTCAGCAAGGCTTTACTATGCCTAGGCAATTCCGATTCTGTATCCTAGTTCAACAAAATCATCTCCCCAGTCAATCCAATCTGCTCACCCAGCATGTCTGACAGAGTGGTCTGCAGGGAATTCCTGAAGTCTGCCAGCTCATTACACTCCAAAAAAACATGTTCCCAGCCACCTCTTTCTTGCCCGTCACACAACATTTGCTATCCACCTGAGGAAAAATTCTTTGCAGTCTACTTTGGGTATGAAAATACCCATGTAAACACTTCCAGGCAAATATAAATCTTTTAGACTTTGTTGCATATTTGGGAGATATAGATATATCCCCCAGTGTCTCTCTGTGAATTGCTTATCCAGTCTCTCTTCCCAATCCTCTCTAAGCTCCTCTGATTGATTCTTATAATTATCATGAAATATTTCATATGCTTTACTAATTATTTATTTTTTAATGGCAGCTTCTGTTGTAGATTCTATTAAAAACTCTACCAGTCCTGGTCTTTCATTTACAACAACCCCCTATTTCTTTCTCTTTTCTTATCGATCCTTGATAGGGAAGGCAATCTCTAACCTACAGTCCAAATAAATTCTTGACCTCTTCCCATTCTATTCCTTTCTAGTTAGTTGCTTCCAATACCTTGGCTCCTCTGCCAGTTTTCTCCAATAAATTCCAGCCACCTCTTGCCTATTATCTATATCTCTAACCACAGTAATCCCCATCGGCAGACTCTTTCTCCATTCTTGTGCTGGTTTAATTCTTTGAATACTCCCTGCTAATTTATGACTATAATACTCTTGTATGATTATTATTGTTCTCATTAAAAGTCTGCATCCAAAATCCCAATCTCACCTTATTTCTTGAGCTTCCTCCCTGTAACATTATCATTCCTTTCCACTCTAAATTATAGCTTTCTGCTTGTGCTATGTAGAAGAGCCTTAACTGTGTTGCTGCAAAATGCCCCCTCAAATTGGGTAATCCTTCTCCGCCTTGTCTTTCCTTCCCAGGTAAAATCCTTCATCTCTTATTGCTATCCACAGCTTCTCCCTCTGGCTGAAGAAAATATGCCAGACCTGTGTATAACACTAAAGCAACTAAACACATATTTTAATTGCTGGTATCTCGGTATACTTCCAGTTTCTCAATTTATGTATTTTCTGTTTAGTCTCTTCCCACATATCCTTAGCTGCCACAACAGTGTCATTTCTAATTCATATTCCTAAATACTTTATTTTATCATGTCCCCATAAATATGGATATTGTTGAACCAATTTGTGTGTGGGTACATAATTTACCACTATTGCCTTTGATTTAGCTTCATTAATTTAGTATCCCAAGATCTGAAACTGTCTTAAAATGTTCCATAACACTGTAATGTCCCTTCTGTTTTTTTTTCATGTATAAAATATCATCTGCAAATAGAGCCAGCTTTTCCTGACTACCATACCAATTATATTTTTGAATTCCTGAGTCCTTTATTTTCTTTGCCAATGGTTCTAAATATGATGTAAACAAACAGGAAAGCAGGCAACCCTGCCTGGTTCCTCTTCTCAAGCAGAAGTTATAAGAGTGGACCGCTCACTTTAATTTCCGCCTCCAATCCCTCATATATATTCTTAATCAACCTTATAAAATTGTATCAGGGAAAGCAAAAGCTTCCACTGCCCTGTTCATGAAGTCCCAGTCTACTATGTCATAGGTTCATAGATAGGTACTAGGCTATCGGCCCCAGGGCCTATACATGCCTAGCCTTACAGATTCCCTAGCGTCAGCCACCCAAAAAATTTATTTTCCTGTGTCCCTATCGAACAAAGCCACAGAAGTGATCCCTGGGGCAAATGTCCTAGTTCCCATCCAGTTGTCCAGATTCTTCCTAAAAAGGGCCAATGAGGTGCTCTGTTTGACATGAATGGGCAGCTTGTTCCAGAGTACAGGAAGTCTCTGGGACAGGAACCTATCCCTCCAGCAAGTTCTGTTTATTGTGGTGACAAGGTTAAGGTCCCTGGAGCATGTGGCTCGAAGGGAATGGGATTTTTCTAAGTGTAGCATGTCCAACAGCTCTGAGTTTATCATAGCTTTGTATGTTAGGCAGAGATTGCCTGTGAGTAGACGATATGTGACAGAGTAGAGCTGGAGTTTCTTAAAACAGTCTGCATAGGGCAACTGTTTGAGGCCAGTGATCCTCTTTGTGAGGTATTTCTGCGGTCTTCCCAGTTACTGCACGTCTTGTAAGGTACATCCCAAATGGGGTGCTGTACTGTATAATAGGTCTACTGAGGGCTGAGTAGAGGGGGGACGATGACCTTTTTTCTGGATGAGAAACCTTTTGTGATGAGGTGTGCCACATAGGACTTCCTGACCACTGTGGCAATGTGGTTATCAAACGAGAGACTACTGTCTACCTGTGTCCTTAGGTCTCGTATCACACTTTTGGTGTTGAGTGGACTATCGCCTATGTGGTAGTTCGTTGGCACAGGGTTTTCCCCAAAGGGGATGATTATGCATTTTTTGGCAATGAGCTTGAGGCTGTGGCTTTGACACCAGGCATCTGTCTCAGTGAGGCCTTTTTGTACAATGTCCACATCCTTGGGGATTCAATAATGGCTCCCAGTTTGCAGTAGTCTGTGAACTTTGTTGGCTTGGACTTCAGAGAAGCAGATGCTGAACAGGAGGGGACCCAGGACTGAACCCTGTGGTACTCCACTAGTCACTGGTCTGGAGACGGATTTGCAATTGGCTACTTTCACTGTGTGGGTTATGTCAGTGAGCCAGTTGGCCACCCATCACCTGACATAGATGTTTGTGCCCAGTTTTGTGAGTTTATCAATAATTCCAGAGTGGGGGATGGGGTCGAAGGCCTTGGCAAGGTCTAGGTAGGCCGTGTGAACCACCTTACCATTCACGGCTTTGGTGACTCCTTCAAAGAAGTCAATCAGGTTTAGGAGACATGATCTACCCTTCACAAACCCAAACTGGGTGGGATCCAGAGTTTGCAGGTTACCCACACTTTGTTTACAAGTTCCATGGCCTTGCAGATCAGACTCTTCAGACTGATCGGTCGGTAGTTCCCAGGGTCCATGGTGGATCCCCCTTGTGGAGTGGGATCACTGTAGCTGTGAGCCATTCAGTAGGCACAAAGCCGGTAGTGAGGCAATGACTGAACATGGTACTTAATGGGTGCCAGTTCATTTTGTAGTTCATGCAGAACACAGCCTGGGATTTTGTCAGGTCCCATGGATGCTGTATTCTTGGTTTTGGAAAGTGCGTTTTTCACCATTGTGGCCGTGATTACAGGGACTTGGCATTTATCCGTTATAGAGATGGTACCTTTCGGGGGTGAGAGAGGGGAGAAATTTGCACTGAACCTATCTGCCAGGATGTTGGCAATATCAGCTGGCTCTGTATGTTTAGTGCCATTGTGCTGTAGCTCTGAGCAGACCTGAGTGTTGCCATTGAGATTCTTGACATAGCTATAGAATGCCTTGTGGTTTCTTTAGAATCTGTGGCGATTTTGTTCTCATAACTAGCTTTGGAGGATTTTATGAGGGATCGCAGCTTCTTACGGAGGCTGACAAGAGAGTTTTTCCAATGTTGGGATTTTACTCTTTTTTGCAACAGTTCCTTCTTTCTGTTGTAGAGTTTGTTAATGGCAGGGGACCACCAGATTGGCTTCTTTTTTTTTTTTTTGAGGACAGCGTCTTGGTTCTATTTGGTCCATGCACTTGTGTATGTGTTCATACAGTGCATTGATGTAGGATTCAGCAGTCGTACTGCTACTTTCCATCTGCATGGGTGTGGTGAAGTTAGCCACTTCTGCCTTAAGAAGCATGAAGTTGGCTTTGGTGAAGATTTTTTTACAGTGGTTTCCTTAATGGGAGGTGGGGGCAGGATGTGGATGTCTGCAGTGATTACCTTATGGTCGGGTCAGATCTGACAAACGAGGGGCTGACCTCTGGTGTGGAGCACCGGTCACCCATGTTGGTAATGACCAGGTCTAGGATATTGCTACCTCTGGTGGGGGTCTGGATCAGCTGATCCAAGGCATTGGAATTTATGAATTCCAAAAACGCTGTGCAAATGTGTTGGTACATGAGGAGTTTTCCCAGTTAATGGCGGGGTAGTTGAAGTCTCTGAGTAACAGGGTGTTGGGTTGTACCTTAATAGTTTCCAGTACGTTAAGAAAAGTGGAGTGGGAGTCTTGGGGCATGGTGAAGAATCTGCAGCAAGCTACAATTTGGATTGCAGTCTTGCCCAGTGTTAGTTGCACCTGGAGAATTTTGGATGCATTATGTTGGGCAATTAGTCTGGCGGTGTGGATATCCTTGGTGAATATGGACACGCCTCCACCTCTGGTGTTTCGGTCCAGGTTAGATAGCCGAAAAGTGTGGTATGAATTGTAGCCTGGTACTGCAGGGGTGCTCTCTGGAGCCTTGAACCAGGTCTCTGTCACTGCACAAATATTGATCTTTTCCATTTTATTGAGTGCCTCAAGTGAGTACATTTTGAGGTTTAGACTTCTAGCATTGAGTAGCATCACCCTCAGATTTTGCTTGCTTGTTTATGTTATGGTGGTAATTTTGTCATTTGAACCTTTCCTAACAAAGGCACTATAGGGGTGGCAAGAGCCTTAACCAGTATCCAGAAACCCAGGGGTGACAGGTACAGGCCATCTCTGACAAAGCATTGTGGCCTGTCGATCATGTTATCCCAGGCTGACAGATACTGGATCCCCTTAGAATGACACCAGATGTTTAGCTAATTGCAGAAGTCAATCATTTTGTTCTTGTACTGAGGTTTCATTCTGGGTGATGCTACTCAGGGCTAGGGTCATACCTGCCTGGGCTACAAGATCCTATTTTCATGTAGTCCAGGGAAGGACGTCTCAGGTCGTTCACTCCAACATGAACAATGACAGAGTCAGATTTGTACTTGCTGTGGAGTGACCGGAGTACGTGCATTATGTGGCGGAGCCTGGCACCCGACAGGCAGCTAACTGTAATCTTCTCTTTGTTTAGTCTGATGAGTGGGACATTGGTGTGCCTGACTATAGAGTCACCTATGACTAGTGTGCTGGGTATGTTGTTTTGCCTTAGGGGCTGAGGTTGAGTGGCACACTGGTTTTGTGAGGTGTGTGTCACTTGGGTTGTGTTGGGTGGTCTTGTTTGTTTGTGTTTCAGCTTCGGAGGTCTCTGTTGTTTGGGTAGATTTATTTTAAGAACCTCCATGAATGTAGGTGTGTGTTTCCTGTTACTGTGTGTGTAGGTGAAGGTTTTGAAGGATTATGTGTTGTTTGTGGTGTGGTGCGAGTGTTTACCTTTTTCTCTTCACTGACTAGTCCAGTCTTGGCTGGAGACAGCATGGCTTCCAATTTGGGTATATAAGTGCACCTCTCACAGTTTGTAGTTTTAGGTGGTAGGAGGAGAGGGTTGTCTGTGTACATGAGGCAATTTCTACGTTGCTTCAGGATGTGGACAGGAGAAGTCACTGGGAGCTGACTCTTGGGCATGCCTGGATTGGTGCTTTTTTAAGTATTAACTGATTTTTCTTACTTAGTAAACAGGCAACCTTGTATCCAGGAAGCGGACTTTGAAGTAAAAAAGCAAAGCAAGTTGAATATCCTTAACGCATGGATTTATTACAGAACAAACAAGCGTTTTCGCCGTGACTCCTGTCACAGCTTCATCAGAGATACAATGAGACAGTTTCAAAAACGCTCATATTAAATGTTAAAACAGGAAGTGAGCAAATAATCATCATTTCCTGGTAAATGTATATATTTTTTTAAAAATAGTATTATAGAAAAAATATTTCGTCAAAAACACTCAGACAAAAGACTGAACTACAGTGACCAAGCCTACTACATTAGTAGTAAAATATATTAATAACTCTTATATGAATATATTTAAAACATTTTAATAAATTTAAAAATATACTAGAAGTGTAAAAAAATACTCGGTAAAAAATTTTAGGTGCATTAATCAAACAAAGAAAATCTAACAAAAAATGTAATACATTCAAACTGTTCAAGTTATCACCTAAAATAACTCTTTAATTTAAGAACTGCTGAAATGTTACAGTTTTCATTCAGACCCGGAGGTCTGAATGCATCTAATTTTAACTGCCATGCCAGTTCTGAATTTTCAAGAATTAAAGAAAAAGGACCTCCTCTTATAGTAGGAGCTACATGATCAATACCCATGAAGCTAAAATTGTGTCCTGGGTTAGAGTTAACATGTTTTGCTAATGCATTTTCCAACAAAGTATTTTTCATTGCATATGAGTGTTGGTATATCCTTTCCTTAAGTTTACGGTCAGTCTTGCCTATGTAAAACGCAGAACAGCAATTACATAAGGCAATATAAATGACTGATCTTGTTTCACAGGTGATCTTATGATGAATATAATATTTTTTATTCCTCACCATAAATGGGTTACCTGTTCTAATTAGTTTGCACCAGTTGCAAAAACCACATTTTAGTGATCCCTTTAATCTATTAAAGGAACTTGAAACAGGTGTATGTTGCAACAATTCTTTAAGGTTGCTTCCTCTTTTGTAGATGACATATGGACGGGCTCCTAAACTGTCTAGTAAAGAAGAAGAACTAGTTATAAAGTGCCAATTTTTTAAAATGATAGACCATATAGTTGGTGAATTCAAATTGTATTGAGTAATAAAACTCAAAGAAAAATTCCTTCCAGGCTCTTTATTTATTATAGAAAGTTCAGGAACGTCACCATCAGTGTCTGTAATGGTGTGCGTATTGTGAACCTGATCCAATAAGGGTTTATAAATCCCTTCCACCCATTTTAAGTCAACCTCATTAATTAGTTCCTCCAATAAGCGCAAAGGATATCCACGATTAATAAATAAATCTTTTAAAAACCGACATTCTTGTCTGAAATCTTCAAGTGTACTACACATCCTTCCTGCTCTAACAAGTTGGCCCTTAACAATGGACCTCTTTTGTTTTCGGTGGGTGGAAACTAGAATAGTGCAGGAAGGAGTTGCAGTATGTCGGTTTTCTAAAGATCGTAGAATAGAAAATTTTTTTACACAGGTCCTTAGACAATCTAACATCCAAGTAATCTACTTCAGAATTTGAAAATTTGTGTGCAAGTTTAAGACATTCTGTAGTAGTATTAAGTATATCTACAAAAGTCTTAGCTTCTTCTTCACTGCCCTTAAAAAGAATGAATATGTCGTCCAAGAATCTTGTGTAATAACTGACATACTTCATTAAATTTGGGTTGGCCATTAGGAAGTGTTTTTCCCAAAAGGCTACAAACAAGTTAGCCACGCTCGCGCCACAAGGCGAGCCCATGGCTATTCCCCGTTTTTGCAGGTAGAATTGCTGGTCGAATAAGAAGAAATTAGAAGACAACACTATGTCTAACAGTTCAGTCACCATATTAATTTCGAACTGAGGTGCGTTTAAGTCTTTGAGAAGTAATTTGATCCATTCTACTGCCTCTGTGTGGGGGATTGATGTGTATAAATCGACAACATCTATTGTCAGAAAGTTCGAAAATGGATCAAAAGGAATGTTATTAATATCGGATAAAAAAGACCATGAGTCTTTACAAATTGTTGGTAATAGTTTCGAATATTTTGACAATATGTTGTCGATTAACTTTGAACATGGATAGGTCATAGACGACCTTCCATCTATCAATGCCCTCATTGGGGGGGGGTTTTCGTCTTTGTGTATCTTCGGTATTCCGAACATCACAGGTGTCTTAGGTGGAATGATGTCAATAAAGTTGTATGTGTCCAAGTCTATTTTCCCAGTTAGAAAAAGGTCACGAAAATAACCTCTAATGCGACCATGTGTAGTATTGATCTCATTAAGAGAGGAGGATTCGTAGGCCGGGGACTCAAGTACTTGAAACATTCTTTCCTTATATTGAAAATCATCAAATACCACTAGACCACCCCCCTTATCAGGTTTTAAAAACCTGACTGGTAAGGAACGCAGATTTTTAAGCCACTTCCATTGGTCGGTGGATATATTTGACCTAGTTGTTTGTGTATTTCTTTTAAAGGTAGTGAAAAGATGTCTAATATCCACCTCACACATTGATTCAAAAAGTTGTAAATTTGTCTGTAGCGGTGGATTAAAGACACTGGGTAACTTTAATTTATTTTGGTCGTATTCAGCTTCATTATTGAAAATCATTTTTAAATTGAATTTTCGTGTGAAGCATTTTAAGTCTATGAGAACTTTTGCTATATTCCCTGGAGTACTAGGGACAAATGTATAACCAAGGGCCAATAGTTCAACAAGATCTGAATCTAATTTTAGAGAGGAGAAATTGTAAATAGTGAAATCTTTTTTCTGGTTAGTAAGAATAACAGGAGGTAGTTGCTGGCTACCCAATTCAATAATTCCATTTGTAAATGGTATTATGTTTTCCTGTTCCTGTTCGCCACCTTCCTCTGGTTCTGTTGACCTAAAAAAAAACCCCTCATTAGTTGCATTAACAGTCAGTTGTTTATGTCCTGTTTTATTATTGTATTTATTATTGTTATTGCCCCTAATTCTATTACTCCGTCTCAATTCCTGACTTGGGTGGATCTCTTGTTGATTTTCAACAACTTCATCATCTGATAAGTGGCCCTCAACAGTGACAATCAGAGACATATTACCATCACTGGTATTAGAAGCTGGAAGACGGAATTCTAAATTCGGGTATGCTTTATCATCCTGATAGGCTGCCCTATCCCTCACTAGCTTCTTATTCTTATTAGTTTTTAGTTTCACCATAAAGGCATCAATGCTAGAAAATATGCGTTTGTAGTCATATTTAAACTGTAAAAATGCCATATCAGTCTTAATCTCAGTGTCCAGTTTGTTAACATCAATAATAAGTAACTGTATATATGCATCATAATGTTTTACAATTGTGTTTAATAATTGGAAGCCCTGTTCTTGAAACAAACATTTTAGTTCAGTGAAAAAGGACTTATCTGCCAAAAGGCCAGAGGGCGTGAAGTTGTTCCGTAAGCCTTTCGGTATAAGTTTCTCCTCTAGACACTGTCTAAAATAAGCAGCTTCAAGCTGCACTTTTTTAAGTTTAAGGAGCTTCGAGTCGAATGTCTTTAGTTTTTCATTAATGTTGTTGGAACCAATAGGCGGTCGAAGATTGTTGCCAGTATCCGTCTGGTTAGTCTTAGAAGTCAAAAAAGTGAAAGGGTTTTCTTTATTTATCCAAACAGACAAAGAAGTTCCCGCATCCACTGTAGCGGTATTTGTACCTTCGAGCAAGTTGTTGTCAGTTGTTGGTTCTAAGTTACCATTAGTCACCAACGCGTAACTAGTGTTTCCTCTGTTACGAGTGTTGGGAAAATTCAGAACTGGCATGGCAGTTAAAATTAGATGCATTCAGACCTCTGGGTCTGAATGAAAACTGCAACATTTCAGCAGTTCTGAAATTAAAGAGTTATTTTAGGTGATAACTTGAACATTTTGAATGTATTATATTTCTGGTTAGATTTTTTTTGTTTGATTAATGCACTTAAATTTTTTACCGAGTACTTTTTTACACTTCTAGTATATTTTTAAATTTATTTTTAAATTTATTAAAATGTTTCATATAAGAGTTATTAATATATTTTACTACTAATGTAGTAGGCTTGGTCACTGTAGTTCAGTCTTTTGTCTGAGTGTTTTTGACGAAATATTTTTTCTATAACACTATTTTTAAAAAAATATATACATTTACCAGGAAATGATGATTATTTGCTCACTTCCTGTTTTAACATTTAATATGAGCGTTTTTGAAACTGTCTCATTGTATCTCTGATGAAGCTGTGACAGGAGTCACGGCGAAAACGCTTGTTTGTTCTGTAATAAATCCATGCGTTAAGGATATTCAACTTGCTTTGCTTTTTTACTTCAAAGTCCGCTTCCTGGACACAAGGTTGCCTGTTTACTATTTTTCAACTGTTTTTGTTCTTCGACTATTTGTTCTGTGAGTTTTAATGGATACAGGCACTCCTGACAGTCCAGCTAGCCCTAATATTTTCGGGACAGTTTCACAGGAAAAGAGTCTAGATAATATGGACATTCCATCCTTATTGGCAACGCTAACACAGAGGATTGAAGCGTTGCACTCACGTATTGATTCTATTGAACAGCGTGGACTAAATGGAACTAACACCGCTACTGGAGCCGGCTTGATACAACATGCCGGCTTTAGCAATGAGGAGACCTGTTCACTTCTTCCGGCAGCTAAACTGCTTCCTACTACATCACCTTATGGTCAAACACAATTTGGAGGTGCCCGTGTGGTGTCTAATGCCACTGCGGCTACTATGAGAGGGTCTGATAACGGGTCCTCCTTTCCCAACACTCGTAACAGAGGAAACACTAGTTACGCGTTGGTGACTAATGGTAACGTAGAACCAACAACTGACAACAACTTGCTCGAAGGTACAAATACCGCTACAGTGGATGCGGGAACTTCTCCTTTGTCTGTTTGGATAAATAAAGAAAACCCTTTCACTTTTTTGACTTCTAAGACTAACCAGATGGATACTGGCAACAATCTTCGACCGCCTATTGGTTCCAACAACATTAATGAAAAACTAAAGACATTCGACTCGAAGCTCCTTAAACTTAAAAAACTGCAGCTTGAAGCTGCTTATTTTAGACAGTGTCTAGAGGAGAAACTTATACCGAAAGGCTTACGGAACAACTTCACGCCCTCTGGCCTTTTGGCAGATAAGTCCTTTTTCACTGAACTAAAATGTTTGTTTCAAGAACAGGGCTTCCAATTATTAAACACAATTGTAAAACATTATGATGCATATATACAGTTACTTATTATTGATGTTAACAAACTGGACACTGAGATTAAGACTGATATGGCATTTTTACAGTTTAAATATGACTACGAACGCATATTTTCTAGCATTGATGCCTTTATGGTGAAACTAAAAACTAATAAGAATAAGAAGCTAGTGAGGGATAGGGCAGCCTATCAGGATGATAAGGCATACCCGAATTTAGAATTCCGTCTTCCAGCTTCTAATACCAGTGATGGTAATATGTCTCTGATTGTCACTGTTGAGGGCCACCATCAGATGATGAAGTTGTTGAAAATCAACAAGAGATCCACCCAAGTCAGGAATTGAAACGGAGTAATAGAATTAGGGGCAATAACAATAATAAATACAATAATAAAACAGGACATAATAAACAACTGACTGTTAATGCAACTAATGAGGTGTTTTTTTTAGGTCAACAGAACCGGAGGAAGGTGGCGAACAGGAACAGGAAAACATAATACCATTTACAAATGGAATTATTGAATTGGGTAGCCAGCAACTACCTCCTGTTATTCTTACTAACCAGAAAAAAGATTTCACTATTTACAATTTCTCCTCTCTAAAATTAGATTCAGATCTTGTTGAACTATTGGCCCTTGGTTATACATTTGTCCCTAGTTCTCCAGGGAATATAGCAAAAGTTCTCATAGACTTAAAATGCTTCACACGAAAATTAAATTTAAAAATGATTTTCAATAATGAAGCTGAATACGACCAAAATAAATTAAAGTTACCCAGTGTCTTTAATCCACCGCTACAGACAAATTTACAACTTTTTGAATCAATGTGCGAGGTGGATATTAGACATCTTTTCACTACCTTTAAAAGAAATACACAAACAACTAGGTCAAATATATCCACCGACCAATGGGAGTGGCTTAAAAATCTGCGTTCCTTACCAGTCAGGTTTTTAAAACCTGATAAGGGGGGTGGTCTAGTGGTATTTGATGATTTTCAATATAAGGAAAGAATGTTTCAAGTACTTGAGTCCCCGGCCTACGAATCCCTCCACTCTTAATGAGATCAATACTACACATGGTCGCATTAGAGGTTATTTTCGTGACCTTTTTCTAACTGGGAAAATAGACTTGGACAAATACAACTTTATTGACATCATTCCACCTAAGACACCTGTGATGTTCGGAATACCGAAGATACACAAAGAAAACCCCCCCCAATGAGGGCATTGATAGATGGAAGGTCGTCTATGACCTATCCATGTTCAAAGTTAATCGACAACATATTGTCAAAATATTCGAAACTATTACCAACAATTTGTAAAGACTCATGGTCTTTTTTATCCGATATTAATAACATTTCTTTTGATCCACTTTCGAACTTTCTGACAATAGATGTTGTCGATTTATACACATCAATCCCCCACACAGAGGCGGTAGAATGGATCGAATTACTTCTCAAAGACTTAAACGCACCTCAGTTCGAAATTAATATGGTGACTGAACTGTTAGACATAGTGTTGTCTTCTAATTTCTTCTTATTCGACCAGCAATTCTACCTGCAAAAATGGGGAATAGCCATGGGCTCGCCTTTGTGGCTAACTTGTTTGTAGCCTTTTGGGAAAAACACTTCCTAATGGTCAACCCAAATTTAATGAAATATGTCAGTTATTACACAAGATTCTTGGACGACATATTCATTCTTTTTAAGGGCAGTGAAGAAGAAGCTAAGACTTTTGTAGATATACTTAATACTACTACAGAATGTCTTAAACTTGCACACAAATTTTCAAATTCTGAAGTAGATTACTTGGATGTTAGATTGTCTAAGGACCTGTGTAAAAAAAATTTCTATTCTACGATCTTTAGAAAACCGACATACTGCAACTCCTTCCGGCACTATTCTAGTTTCCACCCACCGAAACAAAAGAGGTCCATTGTTAAGGGCCAACTTGTTAGAGCAGGAAGGATGTGTAGTACACTTGAAGATTTCAGACAAGAATGTCGGTTTTTAAAAGATTTATTTATTAATCGTGGATATCCTTTGCGCTTATTGGAGGAGCTAATTAATGAGGTTGACTTAAAACGGGTGGAAGGGATTTATAAACCCTTATTGGATCAGGTTCACAATACGCACACCATTACAGACACTGATGGTGACGTTCCTGAACTTTCTATAATAAATAAAGAGCCTGGAAGGAATTTTTCTTTGAGTTTTATTACTCAATACAATTTGAATTCACCAACTATATGGTCTATCATTTTAAAAAATTGGCACTTTATAACTAGTTCTTCTTCTTTACTAGACAGTTTAGGAGCCCGTCCATATGTCATCTACAAAAGAGGAAGCAACCTTAAAGAATTGTTGCAACATACACCTGTTTCAAGTTCCTTTAATAGATTAAAGGGATCACTAAAATGTGGTTTTTGCAACTGGTGCAAACTTAATTAGAACAGGTAACACATTTATGGTGAGGAATAAAAAATATTATATTCATCATAAGATCACCTGTGAAACAAGATCAGTCATTTATATTGCCTTATGTAATTGCTGTTCTGCGTTTTACATAGGCAAGACTGACCGTAAACTTAAGGAAAGGATATACCAACACTCATATGCAATGAAAAATACTTTGTTGGAAAATGCATTAGCAAAACATGTTAACTCTAACCCAGGACACAATTTTAGCTTCATGGGTATTGATCACGTAGCTCCTACTATAAGAGGAGGTCCTTTTTCCTTAATTCTTGAAAATTCAGAACTGGCATGGCAGTTAAAATTAGATGCATTCAGACCTCCGGGTCTGAATGAAAACTGTAACATTTCAGCAGTTCTTAAATTAAAGAGTTATTTTAGGTGATAACTTGAACAGTTTGAATGTATTACATTTTTTGTTAGATTTTCTTTGTTTGATTAATGCACCTAAAATTTTTTACCGAGTATTTTTTTACACTTCTAGTATATTTTTAAATTTATTTTTAAATTTATTAAAATGTTTTAAATATATTCATATGAGTTATTAATATATTTTACTACTAATGTAGTAGGCTTGGTCACTGTAGTTCAGTCTTTTGTCTGAGTGTTTTTGATGAAATATTTTTTCTATAACACTATTTTTAAAAAAATATATACATTCACCAGGAAATGATTATTTGCTCACTTCCTGTTTTAACATTTAATATGAGCGTTTTTGAAACTGTCTCATTGTATCTCTGATGAAGCTGTGACAGGAGTCACGGCTTGTTTGTTCTGTAATAAATCCATGCGTTAAGGATATTCAACTTGCTTTGCTTTTTTACTTCAAAGTCCGCTTCCTGGATACAAGGTTGCCTGTTTACTATTTTTTCAACTGTTTTTGTTCTTTGACTATTTGTTCTGTGATTTTTCTTACTTGGTGAGGAGAGCTGAGTGCTGTAGCAATTTGTGGTCTATCTAGTGCTTACAACGGTTTCTAAGCAAGTGCTGACCTACAAGAAACAGGTTTGAGTTCTTGCTTAAAAACTGAACTAGCTAGTTCTAAGGGAAATTTTGAAGAGCAGACTTCCTGTGCCAGTAATAGTTTAACCCTAGTTAAATGGTGCTGCATGATGAGCAAACTTGCGCAAACATGGGTTTTTAAACAGAAATATAAAAGGGATAGAAATAGCCCAAAATGGCCAATAAAACTACAAGTTCTGAGTTGAAAACACTCCTCCAGTGACAGATAGGCTGCTCAAAGCTCACTACTGTCACTGATGAACAGAGGAGCTTCTTTCTATCTTAGTAAGGTCTGGGGAATACAAAAACTACAAAACAGACCAGAATTCAGCAACATCTGAAAACCATGAAAATAAGCAATAAAAGCAAAACAGAGGTACTTAATCCACTCAAGTCTCTCTTTTCTCTCTCTGCTGCTGTAGAACTCTGCAGGACAACCAGGCAGGATCTTGCTGAGGTAATACAAGTGCAAAAACCACATAAACACGGGTTTTTAAACAGAAACATGAAAGGGATAGAAACAGCCAAAATAGCCAATAAAACTGCAAGTTCTGAGCTGAAACATTCAATGTCAAATGCTTTCTCTGCATAAAGATCCACCAATAAAAGATGTATTTTCTTACATTCTGCTTCCCTCTGGGTCATCAATGTTCTGTTAATACTGTCAAATGTTTGCCCCCTCTCCACAAAACCACACTGATGCATATCTATCAATTTTGGTATCACTTTTAGCCATAGTAGTCAAACACTTTATAATCATGCTTTAATATTGAAATGGGCCTGTATGAAGCTGGGATCCAATGGATTTTACCCTCTTTAGGTATTACTATTACCACCACCTTCTAGGATGCTGGTACTTCTCCTCTTAAAAATACCATTAAACAAAACCTTCCAGATCTTTATCAGTTTTCCCCCTCCAAGCTTCCAAACTTCCACAGAAATACCATCTATTCCTGGTGACTTTCCTGTAGATTGATTATACAGAGAGACATTTTTATCTCACCTCTTCCTATCCTAACAGTTAGTAATCAAGTCTCATCTAACTATCTAACCCTGGCAAATTTAAGGGTTCAGATCATGTTGTTGAACTTTTAAAAATTTGAACGTCATATGGTCGACACCATATGATCGAACTTTTAAAAGTTTTAACGTTTCAACGGAGATCCCTGTACAGTGTGGCAATGGAAGTTTTCCATTGTCTGCACTGTAGTGCGATCTCGGAGTTGGTATATTTAAAGAGCGGAGGGGGGTGTATGGGGAACACACTTTCAGGTAGGTTTTTTCTTTTTTTTTTAATTTGAGTTTCGAACTTTAAGTGTTCGAACATACGGTCTTGACCATATGGTGTTCAAACTTTTAAAAAGTTAGATTATGTGCTATAGACCCCAAATTTAATTTTTCCATAAACATTTCCATTTTTACCTTTTCTCAATTTCCATATTTTTCTGCTTTATACAAACTTTCATAAAATTTCTGAAATACTTCAACAGGATCTTGTTATCTTCCTTGTTATAGGCTCCCTAAGCTTGGCGACGGCTCCTTCCACTTTCTGTTGCCTGAGTCATTGTGCTAAAAGTTTTGTTCTCTAGAATTATCATCAAAAAAACAGTTGCTTAACAGCAAATCTTTCTAAACTCGTGCAGATTATATAGGTAATCCCTTATTCTCTGTTTAGCACTCTGCAGTTGCTCCTTTTCCTATTTGAAGAGATTCTCCCTATAATGCAATATTTAACATTTTTGTTAGCTCCTCTAAATAATTGTTACTTCTTAATAGCTCACATTCCTTTATTTCCACCCTAGTTTTAAACTCCACTTTAATTCCAAAACCCATTCCTTATATTCCCCTCTTTTAAACTAATAGGTGGGAAAGTGCTAATGTCTTATTTTTACTTCATTATCTTGCATTTTTATTTTAATTACTGGAGCATGATCTGAAATAGCTATTGGGTGCTTTTCAAGACCTTAAATTAAATGCACATGTTCCTGTGAAATATAAAATATATCTAGCCTAGCCCAGTTTTCACATCTCTGTGAATAATATGTAAATCCCCTCTGAACTCCAAGTACTGATTTCACATCTTCCATGCCAAAGATTTTCATTAATTTCTTCAAAAATCTACCATCCTTTGTTATATTTTCCTTTCCAGGCCCCCCAGACACATCTTCACTGGTGCAAACCAAATGCCAGTCTCCACCTGTAAGTAATATTCCTTGCTGAAAGTGGATTATTTCTCTCAGAATTTTCTTAAACTCCATTATAGCAATTTTATGTGAAATCTAAATTAATGCCAGTCTCCCTAGCCAGTAGCCCCTCAGTACTATGCATCTTCCATTATTATCTTTTTCCTTTCCTCTTCTATCACTACTGGAGCTCCTTTTGCAATTAATATAAGTACTCCTCTTTCCTTTGTCCCAGATATTCCGCTGAATAACCATCCTGAAAAACCTTTCTTTATCAAATTCACATGTTCAGTTTGTTCCAGGTGTGTCGCCTGTAGCACAGCTATTTGCACTCTATTTTTTTTAAATACAGTTCGCTATTCTTTATTATATATGTAAGACCAGATTGAAAGACATTACAGATACCATCATTTTCTTATATAGTTATTAATTACCACTTTTTATGTACAACTGCTTTTTGTTAAATGTCTAGTTCCAACTTTTATGTTACATGCATATACTGTTTGGCAGGTTGATCTTTTATATGTTTTTTGTCATATCCATTTGCACCCATGCCACATCTTACATAACTTTTTTTCTTGAAAGCCATCAAACAGAACAAACTCTCCAAGAACTCCCCTACAACCTATTAACTTAATAACACAAAAAAAACTATGTACATCTTCAAATATTAAAATGTTTGCTTCCTAATAAGAACAAAAGTCCTAAGTTGATAGCCACACAGATGAGCTAGGGTTAACCAAAAAGAAATGTTAGTCATGCTAAGTTGCATGGCATAGCCTGTGCTATTAGTGCATGCTATTTGATTTGGTCTATTTTTATAGCTCTCCCAGCTGAGAAAACACTTTCTTCAAGCCAATTCTCTTTATCAAATTGTCTTTAGTGAAACGCAATCCAAACACAAAACTAAGGGTATCTTGTTTACCAGAAAATAGCCTTATAATATTCAATATTCTTATTCATTTACATTCTTTCTAATAAACTTGTTACTGGATAATGGTTATGGTCATAACCCAGTCATTTCTTTATGCAAGCATGGGAAAAACCACACTGACTTTTCTTTTGCCGTACTCTCTTAACCATTCTCTTCCCCCTTTTCTTTTATTTTTTTATTGCACTGCCAACATTTATTAAAACTGAACAAAGGAAAAGAGAGAGGGGAGAAGAAAAAAAGCACCTGTTTATATTGGCATCCACTTTTCAAAACAAAAACTGAGAAAACTTTTACTTTAAGTCTAACTGGTTTTGTATTATCTTTAAAACTCACAGCTGGGAAAACCGGATTGTTTTCACAGAACATTATGTCATAACCAATTTCTCGTCTTTTTTTCTTTTCCCTCAGCCAATCCCTTTCCACCAGACTGTCTCCAGTTTCTCTTTATCAGATTGTTTCCATGGAGACAAAGTCCAGCTTCAGAAATGCTACTTAGTATACATGCATTTGCTAGAAAAAGCCTCATAATAGTCAATATTCTTTTTCATTTACTTGCTCTCTCTTAAATCTAATCAATCTAAGGTCCTTAAGCCAGTCATTTTCCCATGCAAGAATGGGAAAAGGCACATTAATTTTAACTTTGTCATGCCTTTGTAACCATGCTCTCTTATCACTGCATTGCCTATATTTCTTAAAAATGTACAAGGACAGAAATAAGAGGCAAGAAAGAAAAAAAAAACACCACCTGTTTACAATCCTCATTACATTTAAAATTAGCATGCAAAGAAAACCATGGATCATGTACTATTAAAAAAAGAAAGTGTTTTCTTTACTTAGTTAGTTTTCTGCCCTCTCTTTCCCTCCCCAAAGCATTTTTCTGAACATTAATGACATGAAGCAGGGCATATACTTTAGAGTCCCCCACAAGTCCAACAAATTTTGAAAAGGTCCAATATTTCCAGAATTTCTTTTTCTGTCATATTTCACAAATATAATTATTGCACTTGAATCCCACATTAAGTTACTGGTTTTATTACTGTTCTTTTCCATCACCCAGATGCTGTCTCTGCTTCATTACCAACATAATCTCGATTTTTCTAGTCAACTCTCGTGCTCCCTTCATTCTCTCCAACATTTTCCCTTGAAATACTGGAAATGTTTTCACAGGTACAGTCTCTCTGTGGTCTTTATTACCAGGGGAACAAGAAGCAGGATTTCCTCTTGTTTCACAGCTCACTTTTTGTTGGACAGGTATATCCTCCTGCCACAGTTTTGTCAGAATCAACTCCTCCTGCTGATAGGATTGCATCTTTACTATTAAAAAGTCTAGGTTGCTTTCTTACAGTGAGGTTTGGAGTAAATACATGAGGTGCCCTTTCAACTAACTCCTCCTGCTGTGGAATGCCAGTCCAGTTGCTTATCTGTGCTTTCATAAAATTAATGTGGCCTATTCCTTCCATAAAATTAATGTGGCCTATTCCTTCCAGTTTCCCTGGTATTGCTGAAAATCTCAGGTTTTTCCTATGTGCCGTGTCCTTTACTTCTATTATTTTTGAATCATCTCTTCCTGAGCAGTCTCATATTCAGCCAGCATTTTCTTCATTTCTACCTCTGATTTTTACAGCTTCATCATCTCATCTGAATATCTATTTAAAGTTTTTTTTTCATCTTTTTCCAGCTTCCTGATGTTTGTGTTGATATACTCCAGTGTTTTATTTTGACCAGGTCTGTATCCAGTTGTCTTGCATATTCCTGTAGATTATTAGAAGTCATATCTGAAGGTTGCATTTCTTTTTGCTGAACAGTTGCAGAATTTTCCCCAGTCAGTGTTTCTTCTTCACTTTTTGTAGCAGATTTTTTTCTAGGTCTTCTGCATTTCTTTACTCCTGGCATCCAGGTAGTGCACTTACTAACCAGTTACTGAAATTTAACTATAAACACAAGTCTACTGGCCCTCTCTGTCGAGTTTCTGTTTTCATACTGGGAGAGCTAGAAACAAGTTGTTACTCAGTGTGCAGCCATTTTAGGACCCCCACGTCAAATTTGGTACTGGTAAAATTTCAATCATGCTTTCTCAGGAAGAATGTCTGCATCTATACAGGGCACTGCCAAACACTTGATGGGAAACTAATAAATAAACCATGATGAGCTATGGATGAAGTAAATAGGGAGATATTATGAAGGTAAGATAGACAGCAGCTAATAAAGCAGTATTTGCTGAAAAGAAAGACTGAGCTTTGTCAAGAATGATGGAAAGAGGGGATTAGAATGATTGACTACTGAATGGCTACCACTAATGTTGGTCTCGCCTCAGCTTCACTGTGCTAGGATACAATGTCCCTTAGCTTCTTCTCTAAACAGAGGTAAAACAGTAGCACCAATCCCAAGGTGAGAATGTGGCCACAGACTCTTTGGTGATTAAAAGTCTCATCCCAGATGGGGCAGGGGTCTGTAGGCTTGTTGTAGCCTTTTCCTGGTAGATGCTTTGAACAGCAACCAGATCAACTAGGAAGGTCCCACAGACGCTTACTGCCCAGAGACAGTCAGGAATCAAAGTACTCTGCTCCTCCTTTCACCAACAGCAAAATATAAGCACCAATTCCAAGCTGGCACCCATGAAGCATTTATCAAGCTGTCTGGTGATCAGCCATCTCCAGGAAATAATGTCCCTGGCTTCCTCTCTCGCCAGGAGCAAAACAGTGGCAGAATGTGGGAGGACAGGCTAGATTCTGCCCTTCTGAGCCGGGAATTTCTGGTTAAAGGTTTTTTGTGCCTGCTTATTTGAACTGTTTCTTTCTGAAATTGGTGTGCCTTGATTGCTGTAGCATAGACTAGATTCAGGCATCCTGAATCTAGTTTTGTTTGTATAACTTGAGCACTAATCCAGGCCATCTCTTTTGGAGAAGGTTCCCCTGCACCCTAGTGGCAAGAGTGTGCAGTTAGAACTTGTCCGACTGAAGACTGCTAGAACAGGGCTCAGTTTTGAGCTTTTTTACTGGTTAAATGGGTAATTTGTTTAAATTAGTTTGCTCGTTTTCTATTGTTACATACAAAAAAATTGCACTTTAATCACCTGCTTTTACTGTAATTGTGTTTCTTCCTACTTTATTTTTTTGCTGTTTGTTCTTAAAAGTACTTAATTGCATTTAGTCTGCTGCATTTATTACCGCTTGTTAGTAGCCTGATTAAATTGTAACTGTTATTCTAAGCCTTTGGTTTAAGCACTTGGGCTTTGGGCCAGCTACTTTTACATTAAGAAGGTGGGGTCTGCTCTCTTGCAGGAGGTGAAGGTAGATTCTGCCCTTCTGAGCTGGGAGCTTCTGGTTAAAGGCTTATTGTACCTGCTTATTTGAACGGTTTCTTTCTGAAATTGGTACACCTTGTTTGCTGTAGCATAGACTAAATTCAGACCTGCTGAATCTAGCTTTGTTTGTATAACTTGAACACTAATCTAGACCACCTTTTCTGGAGAAGGTTCCCCTGGACCCTAGTGGCAGGAGTGTGCAGTTAGAACATGTCTGATCGACGACTGTTGGAACGGGGCTCAGTTTTTTAGCTTTTTATTGGTTAATTGGTTAATTTGTTTAAATCAGTTTGCTCATTTGCTGTTATATTAAAAGAATACACTTTATGCATCACAGTTTAGCTAGGGTTAAACTATTCCTAGTGCCATAAAGTCTGCTCTTCAAATTTTCCCTTAGAACTAGCCAGTTTTTTAGTTTCAGCACTAAAATCTGTTTTCTTTGAGCTCAGCACTTATTCAGAACTTGTTGTAAGCACCAAATATGCTACAAATTACTAGAACACTCAACTTTCCTCACTTGTCTAGAGGAAAACAGTTTAGTACTTAATAAATAAGCACCTATCCAGGCATGTATAAGGGTCAGCTCCTGATGTTTTCTCCTGTCTACCTGATGAATCTGGGCATCTTGGGGCAATGCAGCAATTGCCTCATGTACACAGACAACCCTCTCCTCCTACCACCAAAAACTACAACCTGTGAGAGATGCACTTATATATCCAAACTGGAAGCAAAACTCTCTTCACCCAAGAATGGACTAGACAGTCAAGAGGAGAAGGTAAACACTTGCACCACACCACACTGATCACATAGTACCTCAAAACCTACACCACCAAAACACACACAAACACAAAAAACGCACCTACATTCACGGAGGCTCTCAATAAAAATCTGCTCAAGCAACAGAGACCTCCAAAGCAGAAACACAAGCAACCTCCACCCCCCAACACAACCCAAATGACACATAGCCCACAAACTCAGTGTGCCACTCAACCACAGCCCATAAGGCATAACAACATACCCAACACTCTAGTCATAAGTGACTCTATAGTCAGGTACACTGATGTTCCACTCACCAGGCTAAACAAGGAGAAAGTTGCTGTCAGCTGCCTGTCGGGTGCCAGGATCTTCCATATAACGCAGGCACTCGGGTCACTCCACAAGTACAAATATGACTCTTGTCATTGTCGATGTTGGTGTGAATGACCTGAGACATACCTCCCTGAACTATATGAAAAGAGACATGGAGGAGCTCTCCGATCTTGTAGCCCAGGCAGGTATGACCCAAGCCCCCAAGTAGCATCCTGCCATCACCCACAATGATACTACAGTACAAGGACAAAATGATTGACTTCAACAATTGGCTAAGCTTCTGGTGTCATTCTAAGATGATCCAGTATCTGTCTGCTTGGGATGACATGATCGACAGACCACGATGCTTTGCCAGAGATGGCCTGCATCTGTCGCCCTTGGGATTCCGGATACTGGCTAAGGCTCTTCCCACCCCTATAGTGCCTTTTTTAGGCAAGGTTCAAATGGCAAATTCAACACCTTAACAGGTAAAAGCAAGCAAAATCTGAGGGTAATGCTACTCAATGCTATAAGTCTAAACCTCAAAATGCATTCACTCAAGGCACTCCTTAAAAAGGAGAACATCTATGCAATGACAGAGACCTGGTTCAAGGCTCCAGAGAGCACCCCTGCATTACCAGGCTATAATTCATACCACACCTTTCAGCCACCTAACATGGACGGAAACACTAAAGGCGGAGGTATGTCCATATTCATTAAGGATATCCACACCTCCAGGCTAGTTGCTCAGCATAATGCATCCGAGATTATCCAAGTGCAACTAACTCTGGGCAAGGCTGCAATCCAAACTGTAATTTGCTGCAGATCCCCCACCAAGCCTCAGGATTCCCACTCCTCATTTCTTGATACACTGGAAAATATTAGGGTACAACCCAACACCCTAATAATGGGCAATTTCAACTACCCCACCATTAACTGGGAAAACTACTCATGTACCAACTCTTTTGCTCAACGTTTTCTGGAATTCATAAATTCCAATGACTTGGATCAACTTATCCACACCCCCACCAGGGGCAGCAATATCCCAAACCTGGTCATTACCAACAAGGGCAACCGGTGATCCACACCAGAGGTTAATTCCTAGTCGGTCAGATCCAACCACAAGCTAATCACCCTAGACATTACACCCTGCCCCCCCCCCCATTAGGGAAACCACTGTAAAACATTTCTCCAAAGCCAACTTCACGCTTAAGCCAGAAGTGGCAAACTTCATGACACCCATGCAGATGAACAACAGAGGTACAACTGCTGAATCCTACACAAATGCACTTTATAAGCACTTACACGAGTGCATGGATCGTGCTATCCCTAACAGAACCAAGATGTTATCCTCCAAAAAAGGAAGCCAATCTGGAGGTCCCCTGCCATAAAGAGTAAAATCCCATGATTGGAGGAACTTTCTGGTCAGCCTGTTTGGTATCTACTTTTCTGTGAAGTACAGGCTAACACAGAAGGTCTTTGGCTAACGAAGTTTACAGATGACTGCAAACTAAGACCCATAATCAAAACTCCTAACGATGTGGACATCCCACAAAAGGGCCTCATGGAGACAGATGCCTGGTGTCAAAGTCATGGCCTCAAGCTCATTGCCAAAAAGTGCATGGTCATCCCCTTTGGTAAAAACTCTGTACTCATGAGCTGCCACATAGGTGGTAGTCTACTTAACACCAAAAGTGTGATAAGACCTTGGGACAGTAGTCTCTCCTTTGATAATCACACTGCCACAGTAGTCAGGAAATCCTTCTACGTGGCACACCATCACAAAAAGTTTCTCATCCAGGAAAAAAAGAGGTTATTGTTCCCCTCTACTCGGCACTCATTAGACCCATTAGAGTACAACGCCCCTTTTAGTATGTACCTCAACAAGACATATACAACTGTAAAGGCCACAGAAATACCTCACAAAGAGGATTACTGCCTCAAACAGATGCCCTAAGCAGACCATCTAAAAAAACTCCAGCTTTACTCCATTGCATATCGCCTACTCAGAGGTGATTTCTGCCTAACATACAAAGCTATGTTAAATCCAGAGCTGCTGGACATGCTCCACTTAAAGAAATCCCAATCCCACTGAGCTACACACTCTAGGGACCTAAACCTTGTCACCACAATAAACAGAACATGCTGGAGGGATAGATTCCTGTCCCAGAGACTTCCCATACTCTGTAACAAAATGCCTACATATATCAAACAAAGCTCCTCATTAGCACTCTTCAAGAAAAATCTTGATTGGATGGGAAATAGGAAATTCACCCCGGGGATCACCTCTGTGGCTCTGCTCGACAGGGGCACAGGAAAATAATTTTCTTGGGTGGCGAAAGCCAGGGTACCTTTTTGGCTAGGCTTATTTAGGCCCTAGGGCCAATAGCCTAGTACCTACCTATGAACCTACGTGGGCTCTCCGGTAATTGGTGGTCTTGGAGTAGATGTTGCAGATTTTAAAAGGTAAGATGGAAAAAATGGATTATTACTACTGTGAGTTGCAGTGAGCACTAAGCAGTTAGATGTGAAAGAGGGTGTAACTCAAGCTTCAACAATCTAAGGGGAGACCCACTAATTTTAAAACAAGATAGATTCAAAGGAGGTGGGCATTTAATATTCTGGCTGTGTGGAAAACAGTGGGATGACCAATAAATTTAAATAGCCAAAGGAGAGTAATTTCACAAAATGATGATTTTGTGCCGACAATAACCAACGATATGAGAAGTAAGGAAATATGTGATCAAATTAACATGTGGGATGGGCAACTAGACAGACTAGTTTAAAAGCACAACAGCGCCGTGTAACACAGGAGACATATATCCCCTTCCTTGGTTAAATATGCAATTGAAAGCAGAATACAAGCAAAATACAGCATAAAGAAAATACACAACAGTTTACAAAATAGAAGAATGCAATGAAGCAATACAAATTACAAGAAAGCAAACACTAACTAACCTTTCCCTCACAGCAATCTATGGCAGAGTCTGAGTGAGTTTTTCTAGTAAAGTTCAAAGTTCCTTTACAGTAGTGAGGGTATGTTTTCTACTGAAGCATTAATCAACCAGGTTTTCACAGCTTTGGCCAAAAGGCAAACTAGTCATGCAGAGCTCTGAGCTCTTCCTGAGAGAGAGTGCAGACTCAGCCATGTCCATCTACAGTTAAATGCCACAGCCTGTAGCCTTACTACAGTGACAGTACAATCACAATTACAGCATACTACATGGAATCCCACCCCAGAAGGAATGAAAAAAATCATAAATTAGATCCTTCACAAGTCCAGATTCAGGGAGGTACACAAGTTCTTCCAGAACCTGCTCACTAGGAAAGGCTGAAATTTGGATAGTAAGATGAACAGCTAAGTGCCATGAACACCAAGACAGCAGAAGAATACACTCCTATAATATCCACACAAAGCACTGGACCTTCTTATGGAAGAGTGGCAAACTGCTGTGATCTCTGGGTTATGCAGGACAAAAGTGATGACATAAGAGAAATTGCTGGCATGCCTGGAGAAGGATTATGCCCACAGAGCTGGAGGTTTATAAAGGGCATCCACCTTCTTAGGGGATGAATCAGGGTGTCGCCAGGCTGTCAGGACAGCATTCTTCACTCCACTGAGGAAAGAAGTGATCCAGTGCTTCTTTACCTTCTCTTGATAGTCATTTAGATGTTTTTGAAGGAAAGAGATGAAAGCACAAGGCTGGTCCACAGTGAATCTCTACCTCAAGGTTTCACCAAACCTGGCTTACAGTACTGTTTTAAAAATGTACCCAGGTTTGCATACATGTTGAGCTGGAAGCATGCCTAAAACATGCAACAGAAGGGATAAATGTCAAAGAGAAGATGGTATTTTGATTTTTTTACCCAAACTACTTTCAGCAGGTCTGCTTGTTCGCAAAAAGAAATTTAATTAAAAAACTGTCGTCATTTCTTTGATGTGCTTGGTTCCTTCCATACAATACAAGACTTGTCTATGTACATTGGTAAGGTATAGCAGTCTTTCACAGACTTTCAATTTTACTTTGTTTGAAACCAGACTAACACCTGAATGTTCCTGTTTTGAAAGATGCAGCGGAGATGACTGCAGACATGAAAGAATTTGGTTATCATGGCTAATTTACTATTTTGGGCCAACTTGTGGGATTTGATATACATTAAGATCTGCTCCTAAGAAATCCTTCTGCCAGGAGTTACTGCAACCAAAGGCAGAGCTCTCCAGCAAGGAAATTAATTTTAGGTTCACATTAAAAAGAGTTGTCTCAAAGCATTGGGGGATTCTTCATAATCAATCATCATCATCATCAACCCCCATTTTCTTCATGGTTTTGCAGAATCATGTAAATTGTCACCAACTGTCTCTATTCAATACCAGTCTCCTACAGTCTTTGACACTTAAGCCTGACCACCACAGGTTCTCTCTTACACAATCCATCCACCTCTGCTGGACAACCTTGTTTCCTCTTGCTGCCTTCTTGTCTGTCACAAACATGTTCCCTCTGACCATTTGCTAATGCATCACCAGTATGAACAGCACTGGGCTGAGAGCTGAACCCTGATGCAAACCCACTCCCACTGGGGATCCCTCTGATGGAGAACAGTGTTTGTATGAGTCTTTGGTTTCCTGTACATGGCCTGCACTACCAGTTTCTGGGACTTCAAACCACTGCAGGACTGCCCAAATCAACTTTCACTGGATCTTGTCATATGCTTTATCCTAGGCTGGGAATGCCCAGTTGGACTTTTTCCTCATCTCCACATTCTTTTCAAGGATGTGTCTCGATGGAAAGAGGTCAGCTGTGCTGCAACCAACTGCTCATCTCTCATCTTGCTTTCTACTACTCTACGTATTCGTTTCATGAGTCAACCTCTCGAGAACTTTCATGCAGAGTAACAGGAGTTTAATACCTCTGTGCTGCCCACAGTTGTGGATGTCCCCTTTTTTTCTGATACACTCGCACTAGTATGCTTATTTTCTAGTCATCTGGGATAAACCCTTTTCTCCATATTGCTGTAAGTACCCGCAGGAGCTTTTTCTCCCTTATCTCACACATCATTTCATCATATCTGCTGTGATCTCATCTGAGCCTGTTTTTCATGACTTCATTTTCCCTTAGTGCAGTTCTTTCTTCTAGGGTGGGGTCCTCCTCTTCTCTCATCATAGACTATGCCTAGGGTAGAGCAGTACAGCTTCTGAGGGGTTTTCTTCATATAGAACACACTGGAAGTACTCCCTCCATCTGTCTTTGAAGTCCTGTGCACTGGTAAGCAGGTTGTTGCTGGCATCCATTATGAAGGGTGTCTCTCTCTCTCTCTTCTTTATCTTTATGTCTTTGCCTTGCAACCTGATAGGAGCTTCTTTGTGCCATGCACTGAGTAACTTTCCAGAAGATAGTAGAGTGCCTTTGATGTCTTGTTCTTTGCTACTACAACTCCTCTCAGTCTCTGTTAGCCAACCAGTATTCCTTCCTAGCCTGGTCTGTCTTTTCTATTTCCTACTTTCTCCTGCACTCCTCCTTTCTTTTAATGACACCCTGGACTTGTGCATTTTACCACCAGCTTTCCTTATGTTCCTTATTTCCATACCTGGTTTGGCTGCATACCTGTTCTACAGTCTTTGCACATACTGTTTTGAGGTGTTGCCATTCTTTAATTCTTGAGGTACTAGAGCCCTGAATACGTCCTTGAACTCTAATGCTCTCTCTCACTCTCCAGTCAAGTTCTAGGTCTTCAGCCTAGTCTTTGTTGACCTTAGAACCTTTTGTGACCACTGCTTGCAGCTTATTGTGGCAACCAGTGGTTTATGATGTGGACTGACAGATTCACTGGGGATAACTTTGTAATAGTTAATTCTACTCCATTGTCCTCTCCTTACTAGGAGGAAGTCTACCATAGTCACAAGTTGGCCTCTCTTTATGTATTCTTGTGACCATCTCTCTTGCTGAACCACGTGTTGGTCACTGTTGCTCATTAGTCTCTAACACATATGACAAGAAGGCTGGGGTTTTCGTTTAGATCCTTTAATACATAGAAACACATCAGGATGGATAGCAGCATCACTAAATATGAACAGACTAGTTGATAGACAGACCCTATATACATACATGCTTACATCTCAACGGCTTACTACAAAATGGCAGTCAGACTTGCACATGTTCAGTATTTATACACTTGTGTGCAAGCCCTTGGACTGCTTCTTAAAGGTATATACACACATGCATTGATCTACAGTCACCATCAAACCATTTGCCAGACAGAAGTCTAGCATGGCCTCTCCATCTTTATTCCTACTGCCCCACCTATGTGGACCAAGGCAGTCCTCATATTTTGTTCTGTCTGTCCCGATATGTGCATTCAGGTCACCCGTTACAAGCACCAATTCATTTTGTCCTGCTTTAACTAATAGATCCTGTGACTGCTCTCTGAATAACTCTGTTCCTCATTATCAAAACCCTGCTGTGGGGCATAGGCTGAGATTATGAATATTGTCCTGTCATTATCCTCAGTCCGATTGCCATGAGTCTATCATTAATTCTGATGATGTCCCTCACTACCTTCTGAAATGTCTTCACCATAATTCCCCTACCATTTCTAGCCTGTCCTTTTCCTGAGTAGTAGACTCTGGATGCAAAGACAAGTGGCTTTACATAACTGCCCTTCCATCTAGGATGTCCAGCATCCTTCTGATCATCATGTCATCTACTTCCAAGTTCCATCCCATCAATGAACCTATACAGAGTGCAGCAATTCTTAGTTCATGTTTGGCAGATAGAAAGCTGGACGTAAAACCAAACAGAGTTCTTCCAAGTAACCCAAGCTGAGCAACTGGACACTGAGTGATCAGTAACTTACTGACCTAAGACTGCTGGGTTTTATGGTGGTAGACACTGGCCAACAGGGGCATATACACCCCTATCGCTAGCACGGGCCTCTAGCGTAGGCAAGCCATGAACCCACTTTTCAGTGGTGACAAATACCCATACTCATTTGGGGGCATTACTCAACATAATAGAATCACCTAGAACCAGTGATCTCTGTTCTGTCTTGATGACACTGCACACCACAGCAGATACCCAAAGCGGTTTGTCTATACAACTCTTAACCCTATAGGGCACCTTTTAGAATCTGTGCTGCTGCCCACAACTCCATTCTAGGGTGAGTTTGGCATAGAAACAGCATGTTTTTTTTTTTTTTTGGGGGGGGGGGGTTGGAGGAATCCCACAGATACCCAGGCAGAACATGCAAACTCCATATATGCATTGACCAGACGTCAGGATCGAGCCTTGTACCTTGTGAATGGAAGAAGATCTTAACCATTACACCAGCTGGGGGAAGATTCATGTTTATCATGAAATTCAAGTCTCAAACAGGAGAAATGGTATGCGGAGGTGACCTTAACTGTATAACTCTGTTCAGTAAAGCCTTAAATGTAAGGTTTATCGACACTTAAGTAAGCAGTGGCTTGCTTGCTGACACTGCAGAAAGTGCACCTTCTCGTAGGACTTAGACATAAAGACGTCTTATGCAGGTGGTTTAAACAATCTAGAACACTCTAGAAATATGGCAGGCCTTTGTACCAATAACCTTCTGTTGTAGAAATGGAAAGCTGCGTTTCCATTTTGACAAACATTTCCTACTTACAGGTTGTCTTGCTTCTTTCATAGTATAAACTGTACCTGTAAAGAGCAGAAGCAAATCCTTAGTATGTGCAAGTTAAATGACTTGAGGACTGGACCCAGAGCAGCTCCTTGCTGTTGTAAAAGCAGTTTTCTGCAAAAGACAGAAGTAGTGAAGGGCAAAAGACACAAGAACCCTAGTTGCACCTGCATGTTAACAGAATGATGTTTTAGCTGTATTCCACAAGTAGGACCCATCCATCCCCTGACTGATCTGCTTGAGCAAACACATGACTACAACCAGATTCTGAAGAAGCCAGGATAATTACTTGGCTGCTGTTGGTGGTACTGAGGGGAAACGACTCGCCCCCTGAGGTCTACTTCTAGATCCAGTGACTCAGTTGGAGAAAGATCCACAGAGTCTGATGGTGCTAGTTTTTTTCTCAGGTTGAAGTTTGGTTGGACATGTCCATGCAAGTGTGGTAATGCATTCTCAGGTTACATGGACTAATGCAAACACAGAACCTGATGCAGGCCTTAAATTTCTCTGAATAATTATTGCTGTGCAAAACAATCCTCATTCTTTGAAAGCTCCACCCAGGCATGACAACTACGGATAAGCTTGTCCCTGGTGCATATGAAAGAAGGGCAGGTACTTTCTTCTCTTCCTGATCCTATAAGAACTATTAAATGACCTAGAGACCTTCCACTCCAAGGCAGACAGCAATAGCAGCTTCTCACCGGGCTTCAACTTCCACCACAAGAACTCCTTAAGGGAAAACGAGAGGTTTATGAAGCCCATCACAGACCATCCAATGGCACCCATTCATCTAATCCAAAGAAGTGTCTTAATTAGTACCAGGGGGGAAAAAGGAGGTGACCCAGTCATCCATCCTCATTAGCTAGCTATTCAGGTTGCCATATATATATTCTGGAAGCATCTGCTGTCTATAAGATTTTATCTAAGTGGAATGAGCTTCTGACCAGGCATCCTACACTGAACTCTTTCTAATGTCTCCAAGTCTTTTGGATTTGTAATACCATGACAGCAATGGACCCCATTCCTAAGTCAAAGTAGGATTGAAGTGCATGAAATTAGTAATGTTTTAATCTTTGATTTTAGCCAGAAGTGCTCTTCACAGCACACTCTATGAGCTCATAACGGATCCCTTCTGCAACTCATATGGAGTTACATGTATTGGTAACATATAAAAAAGAATTTACAGTTGTATTTAGCTACGACTCATTGCTCCTGCTACTAATGGAACTATCTGGATATCCTTTTTCCACACTACCCTTGTTTCTGCCTGTAAATCCTGATATTTTACGACTCTCTCTCTCTCTCTCTGTACATAAGACACTGTAGTCACTGGGTGTAGCAGTTTCAATAATCAGTGCTACTTTTGTCTTCTTTTCATGGACTACTGTATCTGGTTTTCTCGCATCTATTTTTTGAACTGCTGGTAATGGGTAATCCCATGTGATGTAAACAGTTTTCTATGATGCTTTGTGGCTCATGTTTCCAATGTTTTCCATCTACTTCAATATTGCAATATTTGCACAATATCCAATGCAACAGTCTTGCCACATTATGTCTTTGAGTATACAGTCCTTCTGCCATTAGTGTATCACACACAGCAACAAGATGTATGACCATTTCCAATTCTGTTTTACAAAATCTGCATTTGTCTGTTTCTCCCACATGTTCAATGGACTTTGTAAACCAACGTGTACATAGTCCACTATCCTGGGCCACCAATATTAGCCTTTCATCTTTTGGTATAAATTCACCTCTCCTTAGCTACTCCTGCATTCGAGCCTGATCAACATGAGGTTGATCCAAGAGTTTTCTGTACTTTCAATGATACTTATGAATTTTCCACATTTCTTGCCTTCTCAAATGATCTTTCACCTTATAGTCCTTTTGTTTTTTGGCACATTCATTTGCTGCCTGATTTTTATCTACTTCTGGTTTGATTTCCATTCCTGCCTGACACAGATGTGCATCTGCTAAACTAAGCAGGGAAGTCATCTTAGACTTATTATCCTCATGTTTTAAAACTTTCACTATGTTTGGGTCTTATAAGGTTAGCACATATCTATGCAGTCCTACAACTGTAGATGAACATATGTCATCAATTTTGAGGAGGCCCATACCTCCTTCAGAATGGGGCATATATAATCTTGGTATGCACTGATTTTTATAAATCACTTGAGCATGAAGCAACCTTTTTGTTCTCCTGTTCAACCAATCCAATACCTTTTGGGGCCAGTCAATCACTCCAAAACTGTAAGTTAAGAGCAAACTGGTTTATAGCCTGAACTTTGTTCCCAGACGTCTAAGCTGTTTTCAGTATTAATTTTAATCTTCTAAAATATTCCTTACTACGTTTTAGTCTCATTTGTTCAGATTGTATTGTTGATCCTTCATCAGTTCCCAAAGGTCACATTCCTGTTCCAGACTGATGTTTTCTTGGTGCTGCAGCTTTCCTGCTTTAAAGGTTGCTTTTGCACATTCATCAAGCCCGAATGACATTCTTACATCATCTGAAAAAGTTTTGACAACTTGCAGTTGTACTTTCAGTTCCTCATCTTATGAACTATACAGTTTATAATCAACAAAAAAAAATGGCGAGTCTTTACACTTTGTTTTCTGGGAGTCAAAATGTAGCCGTGACCTAATCTGTTAAGCAGATAATGTGTTAAAAGCAAGATAAAGAGAGCAGCGGTGACCAAGATTGACCCTGGAATATCCCCCTTACCCATGGAATAATAATTTGTCCTTTATTGTGGCTTAACTGCAAAGTGGTGTGCACCGTTTCATGGTCGCTGTAATGTAATTGATCAGTGTAGGGTGTATCTTACACATTTTTAAGCACTCTTATTCATGAATGCGGGATACTCTCAAATGATTTTTTTGCAGTCTATCCATGTCATAATTAGATTCTTCCCTTTTTACAGTGTTCCATTATGACTTCATTTAACAACAAATGATTCTTACTCCATATGACTTTCGTTACCCTTTTATTCTATTGCCATGATTGAGTTTTCTTCTAAATGATTATAAACTCCGATGGCATCAATTCCATAGCTTTTGGGATAGCTTGCAGATTCGCTGTTAAGGAGAAGTATTGTTTTTCCTGCTGTTAATCAGGTTGGTGTCTGTTCAGGGTCTGCATATAAATAGTTCTTACTCGGGGCTAAATTTTCATGTAAAGATGTTGATGCTTTTAGCCAGAAGTTAGGTACTGCATCTGGGCTTGGGGTTTTCCAGTTAGTAGCTTTTCTTAATTTTGTTTTAATTTATCTGACCGTTACTTCATCCCATTTCATATCCTGTACATTTGAACTTCTTATTCTTTCTTTTACTATTTCTATCCATTCAGCATATTTAAGTTCCACAATATCTTCATAGATATTTCTCCAAAATGTATCCATTTCTTCTTTTTTGGTGATGTTTCAATTCCTTCTGCCTGGTTTCCCCAGTTCTCTAAAACTTTTTTGGTCATCAATAAATTGCTTATTTTTCCTTTACATTTATCTACATATATTCAAAGTTTTTCTGCCTGTGTGGATATCTTTATTATTTGCAACAGTGTACAATAAATCTTTACCTGTTTTGATACTGCACATTGCTTTTATCACATCTGTATTTTTGTTGATCTGTTCCCTCTTCTGTACTCTAACAGTGACACTTCTTGCCTTAACTGCTTATAGTTTTCACTGTTCGATACTTTCATGATGGCATTTTGATTTCCCCCTCCCTTCCCCTTACGGCATTTTGATTTCCCCCTTCCTTCCCCTTACGGCATTTTGATTTCCCCCTTCCTTCCCCTTACTGCCTTGTGTTTTTCTGGTAAAACTTTATCTGTTATTAATTTAGCTGCACTATATAACCTATTTACTTCTGTTATATTGCACACATTTTTATGAATCGTCCAGATTGCCATGTTCATTTGTTTTATCCAACTTCTAACATTTTGGGTTTTACTGACTTTCTGTTGTCTTTCTTTCATTGATATTAATATGTTGATCCAACTCTTAAATCAAGCAGCTCTTCCCTTAGATCATTTTCTTCTAAACTGAAGGCACATTCTTTATTCTCCATTTCCTGTGGGCATTCCACAGAAAGTTCCAGTGCATCTTCCTGTGGCATATTCTCTTAAGTTTCCTCCAGTGTCAGTGTCATTCTGTTGCTCTTTCATATGGGAACTCACTCCACAACATTGACTGCATCAGAGTTGCCACAGTTTCCTATTCCTTCCCTTGCTGGTTTCCTACTGAAGGCTCCGATGTATCTTCGTATTGCAACTGATTAGATGTTTCCTGCTCCACTAGTTTCTCCTTAATTTGTGGATCCATTATTCTAGCCTACTGTGGTGTTATCAGAGCTAGATTTTCTAGGGTCTATATCAGATAACAGAACTTTTAAAAGTTTGACCACCATATGGTCGAGACCATATGTTCGAACTCTTCGAAAATCAAAAATAAAAAAAAAAAAAAACAGAAAAAACCTACCTGAAAGCTTCAGCAGGGGGGGCAAGCCCCCCTGCACCCCCCACGTGGGGGCTGCACCCACCACAGCTCCCCGCTCTTTAAATATACCAACTCCGAGATCGCACTACAGTGTAGACAATGGAAAACTTCCATTGCCGCACTGTACTGGGATCCCTGTTGAAATGATTGAACTTTTAAAAGTTTGATCAAATGGTGTCGACCATATGACATTCGAACTTCTTAAAAGTTCGACAATGTGATAGGAACCCGATTTTCTACACTAAATCCTTCACTTTGCAGGTAATCCATATCCTCAGTTTCTACTTCTTTAACTTCTCCATTACTAATCCTCTTTTCTACTTTCCTTTTTGTATTGTAAAATTTTCCATATCCAGATGCTTTTGCTCGTCTTCAAATAGCTTTGGTGCTACCCTTTTTGTACTGATTAGTTTTGCTTTCTCCTTTGCATAAAACATTGCACCATATTAAATCTCTTTCTTTCCCATGTCCATATTTCTTCTTCGGATGTCTCATGCTCTGCCTGTTTCTCCTTACTTGGGGGACACTCTGTTCCATCATGCTGCAATATAACCTGTGCTAGACTTTCTACACTGAATACTTTGCTTTGCCTGCGTTCTATTTTTTAACCTCTAACTTTACTAATTTTCTGTTCTACATTCCCCCTTTGTGACATTTTTTGTACTGTAAAATTTTCCATATCTGGGTGCCTTTGCCTGTACTTCTCTTTGAATATGTTCGGAGCTGTTTTTTGTATTGATTAATTTGGCTTTCTTCTTTGCATAAATATTGCACCATCTCAGGTCTTTCTCTGTCCTCCTATGTCCATACTTCTTTTTTTATACCATTCAAATATCTCTATATTTTGTTAATATTTTCTCACTTCCTTAGTCACTGCTTTTTCCAAATGGCCCAAGGTTTCCTGGTATATATAATGTTTTTTCTTGAATTCTATTAATGAACACACATTTGCATTTGAAGCTTTTAACAGTTTTTCTTGTGCATTTTTCTTTCCTCTAATTTCTCTCAATCTTTTTGTGTATCTTCTGTCTGGAAATTCTGGGTTTCTTGCATAATTTCTTATCCTCAACTGTACACTATCATCTTTATGGCTCTTTTTTAGCCCATCAGTTTTGTGATTTTTGTGGACTACTACTTCCTTCTACAACAGGGGTGCCATCCTCCCCCCCGTGCCTGACCGAGTCTGACTGTAGGAATGTTTCAGTCTCTTGAAGATTCTACACAGTCATTTTTTCCAGTCCTTGCACCAGTGCACCTACCAGGATTGGGCACTTTTTTATCCTGGGACTTGTGCACCCAGCTGTTTTTTTTTTTTTAAACCTACTTCTGCCCATGATATATGCTATATAATGAGCAGACAGTGTCACCTTGGTGAGATTTTGTAAAGAACACGTTCCACCTCATGAAGGTACTCACCAAGGCCGGAGGATGAATTTGGTTCTAGCAATACTACTCTCCTGTACTTGCTGATTTTATCATCTTTACATTATTTACATTAACCCCTGTGTGATCCCGACATTATTTACATTAACCCCTGTATGATCCCGCTGTACAGCAGGAAGCACAAATACCACAGCATGTTACCATTCTGCTATTAGATAAAGAGTATAAAGCTTTATAAAGGGGTAGAGATGAAGTTTACTCCTATATCATATTAAGGTTTAAATCCCTCAAAGATTCCTTGAAACTATCCAGAATTAGGACAGGCAGTAGAAACGCTTTCTCCCTCCCACACATTTGGGGAACTGAGCAAGAATCCTGCAGCATCCATGTGACCATGTTGCAATTCTGAATGTGTGAGGTTACTGCTAGAGCTGCAGACATGCCGAGACTACCATTAGACACGCTGTCCTGCCCTGGATGCTGTCCTTCAAAGGAGAAGTTTAATTTAACCTGTCCTCACAGGCCTTGGTTGATGACAACTTGAACAGAAAGCAGGACTTCACATTCTGCCTCTCAGTTGTAGAGAAAGTCTAAAATCCCTATTCTGTGCCCCCATTTCTTCCTCTCTTTAGCCCTGCCAATCTCAAAAGAAAAAGCCACCCTGAAGACCAAGGAAGGCACGTTACATGATATTAACCCCTCTTCAGTACTAGACAAGTCTCCCAAGACAACAGCCCAACAGTCAACCACTTAGACTGAGTACAGCTTAGACCTGCTGCTGAACTTATCAGGGGGGCGGTGGGGGTGTCACAGGGTTTGCTTTGTAATGCAGAGTCATCCTAAATTATTACGGAATTCTGGTCATGGTAAAGCCAGCCAAATCTTAAGAGATTTTATATTCTCCCGTAGAAATTGGGGGAGAGCGAGTGGTCTGTGCACAGATCAAAATATTCCACAGCACTCTTGTTATAGACCCAGAGTCTACTCCTCACAGATGCTGAGGCAGCAGTGCCCCTCCTTCAAAAGGAGGTCAGGCATTCTAGTCCTGGAACAGCAGCATTCAAATTAAAATCATAAAGAATGGCAGCACTGGTGTTGTTCTGGTTCCAAATGTATTGCATCACAGACCTCAGTGACTACAATGAATGCATCTGTTAATGAAGACTCTGGATGGTGAGTTCTCTACAACAACACAATCACACCAATCAGCATAAAGCAGCAGCATGCATTTTCTCCCACCTTCCAATCTTCCCTTACTGAAACAAAATTTACAACTACTACTTTGTTCAAAGTCCAAAACCAATGCTACAGTTCTTTGTGACTTTAATTTGAATGCTGTTGGCTTAGATTTCTACCACAACTCTTACCTCATGAAACATTTACTAATGAAAAGTCTGCCTCAACTATGAAGTCATCCCATTAGACCAACAAACATGAAGGGCATGATTCTTTACCCGATTTACTCCTTAGTAGGATTCCACACTGATGCCCTGGTTATCAGTGCAAGCAAGCTATGTGAACACTGCCAAACCCAAGTATCCTTCTGCAGGGGTGAACTGGAAGCACTGCTTAATTAAATAATTTGGTTAGACTCTTAGCAGACAGATGGAGGCTGAGGGATATAAAATCATGGAACTAAAGAATGAAGCTCATTAACAACTCTCAACCTTAATCCTCTATGCCAGACAATAATGGAGTGGCAACAGCCCCAATGTCATTTGTCATTCTTTCCCCAAGGATATGGAAACAATTCTAGTGTCCCACTTGGATAGACTGGACGGCATCATTAATGCATACAATCATTCTGCTAATCATCTACGGCTAAACTTACCTTTGCACCATGGCATGTGGTGCAAAAACTGCTGAACGGCACAGTCACCCATTAGGGAGCAGTTTCTGGTTGTATTGCAACAACAAAAACACTTTTAAAAAGCAAAAAAAAACCTTTAACCTTAGTGGCGTCAGTGTAGACTAATGGCGCACCACATGCGAGGTGGTGTGCCTATTACATTCTATGGCACAACACTTAACCGCCAGGCAACGTGACAACTGTAAATGCTAAATGTATTTGAGCCATGGTTTAATAAAAAGTTTACAAAGCTTTGCAGCACTTGGCTCAAATGCCACAATGTATATCTTAACATTAGAAAATCACAAGTGTATTGGAATACAGTCTACGTACACAAAGTAATAAATATGGCTTTTTTTTCTTATTTAAACTGTAAGAAAGATTCAAGTGAATAGGGGGAAGAGGACTGATGAGTTGTGAAAGAAATGGATGATAGTACATGCAGTTTCCGGTGACGCTCCCTGGTTTAAAGTATTGGCCAGTTGCTTCTTTGCATAGGAACTGCTTGAAATCCTGTCTAAACATTTTAAAAGGAGAGGAATCTGAGAAAAACGGGAAGGGATTCCTGTATTTATGGCCTTAGGATGGAAAAACAATCATCTGTGCAATGTAGTTTCCTACATGGTGTCTGCAGTGATGTTTATGTTGGGGGATCTTAAGTGGTAGTGTCAGACATGTTGAGGTGAAACATTACTTCTGAATATCCAGTTACTGTTATGACTAAATAATTAGCTTCATAGGTAAATACTAGGTAGTCCACACACTACCACAAGCCTATCCAAAAAAAAGAGGTTAGAATCAAACATTGTACTTACAAGACCTCAACCATTATGCCAAACTCCCTCCCAAAGTCTTTTGTTTGAAGTGGGAGGAAACTTAAGAAACTTCCATTAAAAGTAAATTTAAAAAATTCTGTTACTATTTAGTTCAACAACAAAATGACTAAATGGCATTTTTGTGCAATTTCCCCTAAAAACAAACCACCAAAAAAAAAAAAAAAAAAAAAAAAAAAATTAAAACTGTTCATATTCACTCTTCTTTTCGTCTCCAAATCCAAGGTTGGCAAAACCTAGTGCCAATGAAGCCCTCGTGGTCAGCCCTTTAGCTGTTAGTAATATATAAACTTCAAAATTAAATACACGCTCATACATATACATTTTTCCCAAAGAAGCAATTCTGAACAACTTACAAATCAAAACAGTGTCACTGATAAAAACATTCTGACGCACAAAAAAAAAAAAACCTTCTGATGATTACCTGTATTCCACAGAGTACAATTACAGAAATAACACATCAACTGTGCGTAACATAACCCAATGGAAACCTGCAACCTAATCTTTTAACCTTTTGTTGTAAATGGCAAGGAACCTTAGTCTCAAAATCCAATTCGACAATGACTGGGTAAATTATAAGTGATGTATAATGTCTGCAACTAAAACTGTGTTAGTATGATTTGTAATGTAAAATGTTTACGATCAAACTAGTGAAGCACACCTTACTGTGCGTCAGAAGGTAAGGGTGCAAAAAGGCAAAACGGCAAAACTATAACTGCAAATCCTGTCGACTCCGAAAAGCTGACACAGTTTGTGGCTGCAGTTTCAATGTGTTTTTATTTGCGCTGCACTACAGTGCAGATCAGGAAAATTACCCTTTTCCTCACTGTAGTGTGATCTTGGGAGTCAGAATATATAATTAGCAGGGGGCCTTGCCCCCTGCAAAACAGTAGACGTGTGTATGCGTTTTTTCCAATTTTTTTTTTCATATGGCGAGTGGTGCATTGTGTGTCGAATGTCGATGTTTTTCCTTCCGAAAAAGTCGACATTCGGAGCAGTCAGCTTGATGGTATTTGTGGTTCTGGGTCGGGAATGTGAATATTCGTGGTAAGTGGTTTCATTGTGTTGATAGTAAATCAATGGTTACAACTAGGATTATGTCAATATGATTTGTTTTCATTTATATAAATGTATGACTGCCTATATCATAAGTGATAATTTAATGCACGTTTGTTTAAAAAAAAAATCCAGTTTAACAGTTTATCACCATAATGTGCAAAAGGCTCACTCCTACCACTTACTGAAACTACAAGCCTGAAGGGAGATGTTGGATTATTGTGATCTTGGGTTTTCCAAACAAAAATCTAAGGTTTCCATACAGAATCTGAAAATATTCAGGCAACTCCATACTATATTGCCATGTAACAGATCTTTCAAACAACTGCCAATTGTCAGATTTCTTGCATCCATTAACAATATATTTACAATCACTTCTTAAAACAAATTTATAAAGAATAAACCACCAACGGGCAAAACTGGTGCTCCTTCCAAACGTAGCAACAGCAAGATAAAAAGAATAAAAGAAGGAACTCCAGAGACAAGGTGAAGTAAAAACCGTTTAATACAGCATAAAAGAACAGACGCAAATGCTTTCGCACAAAATCAGACAATTAAATTAGTACAAATCACATTTACTCATTCCACTACTTCAGTAGCCCATCAACACAATATACACATTATCTATGTAAATCTCTAGACTTCAATACTGGTTTTAAAGAAACCTCGTCATTTAACCCAGGTTAATAGCTGGGACAAGGAGGAGTATTAAATGGTTTTTATTTTGCCTTGTCTCTGGAGTTCCTTCTTTTATTGATTTTAATCACTTCTTAGCATAAAGACTAAACCACCCCTATTTGGTCTCATGGGTCTGATGTTTTATATTCCTCAATTTATCTAGTCAAATACTCATGAAAGAACACCTCTCATTGTAGGAGTGGTTATTAATGAACTGATGTCTTTTTCATTGGTTCTTTCAAAAGCAGTGGTAGACTATGAAGGAGGATTAAAATTATTTTTTAGTCAGAATAACACTGTAAGCTTCATTACACAAACATATTTGTCTTGACTATTTTAAATTAAGCTTGTGTATAAACATTTTTACTTCTTTTACCCCGTGCCATTGGCCAACGTTCCAGTGTGTAAAAAAGATCTGTGCATGTGCTTTTTGACTTACAGTTCACTTCAAAAGCAAACTTCCATTTGTTTAGATAGTTTCTAGTTTATTATGCCTAGGTATTTCTTTTACCCAAACTTACCAGTACTAAATTACTTGTAAACTGTGCCCAAATATTTCAGCAATTAATCTATGAGGAACTCACAGAACATAAACAGTTATGGGCTTCTAATGCACAGCATGGTTTTAAGTCTTGTTTTAGTACCTTGACACCCATATACAAAGACTTCTAATTCTACATACAACATGATTTATGAGCTATTTACTGATGATTTTTTACTAATATCTGCATCTGATACTATCAAATCAGCATCTTATACTCAAAAGGTTAAGACTCAGTTTTGGACTTAATGTTTTGTGCCGCTTTCATAACTATCCCTACAATCTATTGGCGACTACAGGTAACACCATATCTAACTAGTGCAGTTTCTTGGGGACTGTAAATAGACCTATATTTTCTATTTTAATTAATAGCAGTGCTTTTAAATGTACTAATTATTTCCAAAAAAACACCTAGGAATTTGCAAACAAATCCCAAAGAAGCTGGGTATCCAAAACATAAAATTACAATGACAAACAAGATCAGCTATTGTGACTTTTGCTACTCCCCAAAAGCTACACATTTCAGTAAACATCTCATCAGCAGAAAAAAATTAAACAGGTACTTGGACCATATACTATCATTCAAGTTATACATTGTTCCGTGGACCACTTGGGAAAAACATTTGTATCCAGCAGTCATTGATGGGGGGATATTTTTTGTTTTCCTTAGGTGATCCACTAAGGATATTTGCTGCCTACAGATCACCATCAATATCCCCAATAATCATGAAAATCACCATAAAGCCATTGAAGCTTTAAATAACGAACTGAATACATTCTTTCCAGGGAACGTCAACTATTAAATCACTTGGTGACACACATATACCCCTAGAAATGGATATACAGCAAGTTAATGCAGAGAGCTCTTGATGGGTGCATGGTTCAAATACCCCTTTATTTACCTCCCTAGGCTATACGAAAAGAGACACTATGAAGCTCTCCGTATCTGTGTCCCAGGCAGATATGCACGTAGCAATGAGCAGAATTTTACCTTCTCCAAGAATGATGCCACAATACAAATGGAAGATGACTAATAATTGGCTTAGTTTCTGGAGTCACTAAGGGAGTGCCATATTTGTGATATGGCCAACAGACCACTCTGTTTTACCTGGGATGATCTACACCTGTTCTCTGTCAGCTTTCGAATACTAGTTAAAACACTCTCCTCCGCACAGTGCCTTTTTTAGGCACTGCCAACCTGACAATCCTGCTGACTAGCAAATCAAAATCAAGAAAATATAAAAAGTGTTACTTGTCAATGCTTGGAGTCTAAACAAGAAACTTCACTCTCTACAAGCTCTCCTTAACATAGAGGATATGGACATCTGTGCAGTCACGGAGACAGTTTAAAGTTGCAGACAGCACACCAGCAGCTCAAGGCTACAATGCCTTCCACATATTTACAGCAGCTATTACACACACAGACTAAAGGTTGAGGTGTCTCGATTTATATCAAAAGTAAAATGCACCTCAAGGCTAGTCAAACTGGATGATGCACTTGAGTTTCTCCGCATTCAAATCATCATAGGCAAAAATTCAATACCACTTCCTTGCAAGCTATAAGCCCCCACCCACCCCCACTCACCATCCAACCCAAAACCATATTCATGGATGATTAATTGTCACACTATTAACTGGGAATCATACACGACACCAAACTTGCAGACAGAGAGATTGCAGGATTTTGTAAACAAACTCCCTGAACTAGACTGTCAATATGCTGACCAGGGGTCCAAACATACTGTCCGGTTCTTAGTTACATGGCATAGTGCTGTAAACCCCTAGTGTAATGTTCTTTCTGGCAAGTTAAGAAACAAAACAGTCGCCTTTGAAGTAAAAAAAAACCTGGAACCCAGCTAACCCTGAAATTAATTGATAACCTAGCTAAATGTCAAGTCCTCATAAACCTGGAGAACACTACTGCCTACATGAAACTGTTCACATAAACCTTATAAAAGTACGTTAATAACTGCATAGAGACAGCTGCATCTACCAGGAATAAGTACAGAAATAACTCAAAAAACAAGTCACCTTGGTGGAATCACAACATCAGTAGCCTCTATAACAGAAGGATGAAAATCATAGCAAAAATTACTACGCAGTGTAGGACTCAGCAGGATAAAAGTGTCCTCAGCAAAACTAAACAACTCAGAAGTCTACCAAAGCCAAACTTGAAGTAAACTTGGCCTCCCAGGTCAAGGACAACCACAATTCTTTCCTTAGCTATGCCCACAACCTTAAAGGCAATTCACAACTATGTGCAGAGCTCACTGTTAATGGAGCCACCTATACTGAAGGGGGAACCTGTCAAATCTTCGAACGCTCAAAATCTCGAACGTTACATGGTCGAGACTAAGCATTTGAAATTTTGAGTGCTCGAAGATGGACTTTCAACGGCGCTGTACAGTGCAGATAGGAAGAATTTCCTTTTCTGCACTGAAGTGCCGTCTCAGAGTTGGTATGTTTAAGTTGGGGGTGTGGGGGTGCAGGGGGGCTTGTCCCACCGCCTACACTGTTAACGTGTATTTTTTTCTTTTTTTTTTGATGTTCGAACACCCAAATGTCGAACATTTGGTCCCGACCATGTAATGTTCAACATTTTGGATGTTCGAACATTTAATATAGACCCTACTGAAGATATAGCAAACTTACTGGCAGACAAATTCTGCTCTAACTTTACCCTTCTCTCTCTCTCTCTCAACCTCCCTGCATGAAATACCATCAAATACAACTTCTATTACTAGGGAGCAGGTACATAATGCTCTCTCTACGGCCAAGAGCACTGCATCAGTGGTCCCAGACAATATCCCAGGATGCCTTCTAAAGAGCTTAATTTCTGGAATCCTGGCCATCTGGAATTGTTAATTAAATGCAGTCTCCAAACAGGCTTTGTGCTTACCAAATGGAGAACAGCAACAGTCATTCCTCTGCAGAAAGGTGGGCCATCTACAGAACTTAAAACTACTGACCCATTAATCTCACTCGTCTCATATGGAAAGCCATGGAAACAGTCATCAAGAAATTATTAATAATGACAGAGAAAACCTCCAGACACTGGACCCAACCCAATCTGGTTTCATAATAGGCAGGCCATGCCAAATCAAACTGGTTGGACTTCTTTGAGAAGGTCACCAAAGCAATGGATGAGGGCAAAACTGTTCACACTATCTACCATGACTTGGTCAAAAAATATGACAATACCACACTCGGGCATTGTTGACAAACTCCAGAGGTTAAGTGTAAATCCTCATGTCACCCAGCTTTAGAACCAGCTGGCTCACAGACAGGACCCAGGTAATTAGATTTGGGGAGTCAACCTCTACAAAGAGGCCAGTCACGGGCAAAGTCAGTCAGGGATCAGTCCTGGGACTGCTCTATTTTGACATTTACTTCCCTGAAGTTAAGGCCACCATCAAAGGCCTTTGGCTAATCAAATTTGCAGATGATTGTAATTAGGTGCAGTCATAGAATCCCCCACTGATACTAATGTTCTCCAGGAAAGGCTGACACAGACAAATAACTTGTGTCAGAGCCATGGATTAAAACTAAGTGCCAAGAAATGCATAACAGTATCCTTTGGTAAGTCATCCACCCCTGGTAGCTATCATATGGACAACACACCCCTAACAGCTACCCAGCAGTTAGGGACCTGGGACACACACAGACAGTAATCTAGCCTTTAACCATCATGTCTACAGTAGTGAGGAAATCATTCTATGTTGTGCAACTTATAAAAAAGGTATGTCATCTAGGTCCAAGGAGGTCATTGTTCCACTGTATTCAGCATTCCTCAAATTTATCATTGATACAATGCTGCCTTTGTTATATACATAACCAACACATCTAAAAACCAGAACATCCACAGAGGTTTCTCATTAAAAGAATACAGGGTGCAAGTAACATATCCTATGCAGGCATACAAGGCATGGCTAGACCCCACTCCAATAGGCCTCCTACATATCTGCAAAACAAACAAATAGCACTAGAGTTACCCATTCTAAAGACTTCAGCCTTGCCTGTGATATAAATAGGATCTGTGGGAGAGACAGGTATGTATCCCACAGACTACTTATTCCCTAGAACAAGCTCCCTATCCATCTGAAGCAGAGTTCCTCCCTAACCCAATTCAACTATAACTCGCACAACTGGATGGGGAACAGGAAATTCATCCCTGGTTTGGCACCTATACGTCTTAATGGATACAAGAATCCTATAAATATTTAATCTCCCAGGTCCATGCTTATAAATATTTCATCTTCCAAGGTCCTGCTTACACTTATCATGGGTATCACAACTTGTCAGAGATTTGGGATGCATGGCTAGGTTTAAAGCGGTCCTAGTGTTAGTTAGCCTAGTACACAATGATGATCCTATGCTAATTTTTTGATATTCTGTTGTTAATACAAATAAAAATGGAGCAAATTCTAAAGCTAAATACTAGAGGCTCTAATATCCTTGAATTGCTCCTTACTGACATTGCCCCTCCATACCCCACTCCACATCTCCTCACCCAATGCATAAAAAAGTCAGTACCCATCCCCCTAAATATATTTTTTCTTGTGGAACTCCTATATATTCACCTCTCTCTTCTGTCCACTGATGACATGGTCCTATTCATTGAAATCAGTCAACACCACTTCTAGAAAAAGACCTTCAAACAGACATCTTATCCCTCAATCAACAGATCAACAGCCAACACCTATTACTAACTTCTGCCTAAACTAATACTACGCTACTTCCAAGATGGCTGTACAGTGATCAACAGCGTGACTTTAGCTCTCCTAGTGTGACAAAAGAAACCAAGAAAAACAGCCGGTGATAATGTCAGTTTGAGAAATTCAGTTACTGGCTAGTAAGTACACTGCCTGGATGCCAGCAAAGGAATTTAGAAAACCAGAAAGAAAATCAAACAGAAAAGGTGAGGAGAAAACACCGTCTGGGATGAATCCTGCAGCTGTTCTGCAAAAAGCATTCAAGCTCCAGCCTTGGTACAAACATGGCTTCCAGTAATTTCGAGGAAAAATATGTTAAATGTGCTTAAATTTGATTAAAATAAATGAAACCTTAAAGGAGTATATCAACTCAAATAACAAGAAGCTGGAAAAAATGGAAGAGCTTTATACTGCTATTCAGAGGACCTGACAAATATACAAAAATATGTGGTCAAAATGAAGAAATGGGTGGCGGAGAATGAGACTGCCGAAGAAAGACCAGTTTCAGAAAAAATGGTAATGTTAGAAAACAGAGCATGCAGAAGAAAAAAAATATATTTTCTGCTGTACCAGAGAAACTGGAGGAACAGACTGTATTATTAAGTAACTGGACTGGTATTCCACAGCAGGATTAGTTAACTGAAAGGGAACATTGGGTGTATGTTCACATCCTGGCCGAGAAAACAGCTAAGATGTGCATTAGTAAAGATGTAATCAAACCATCAGAAAGAGTTGAACCTGACACAACTATGGCAAAAGGGCAAAATATTACAAATTGGAGACAGAGTGTTTGTGGAAAATGATTATTTACTGTACACAACGCAGAAGAGAAGCAAATTTATCCCAGCAATAAGGAATGTTAACAGGCAGATGTGAGATTCAAGCTACTGTATCCAGGTGACTTCATGAATATTTTTCCTGAAGAATCAAAATAATTTTTTTTTTTATGTAGAACAGGCTAAGGGGAAATACAAAATTTGTCCAACAACTGGCTAGCCATTAAACAGACGGACTCATTCTTCTGATGGTAAGGCTCATAGAAAGACTTTGCCAGTGGAACCTTTTCCAATGTTCCAAAAGAAAATGCTTGATAGACAGACAAAAGTACATGAGTTGACTACAAGAATCAGGAGTACCTTGTTCTTAAACTAGAGTCTGGAGTTGGGAGATGGAGATGAACAAGAAGACGACCAGCAGCACTGAAATTAGTGAATTTATGTGAGACTATAACCAATCACATCTGTTAAAGGCTGTACAAGTAGACTGGATTTTTTTTATTTTACTTTGTTAAACTTGTTTGGAGACTGACGGCATATGTCCCACTTCATGTCAATGTCTGGAAGTGCACTAAAGGGGAAAGAGAGGGAGAGAAGGAGGGAAAAAGTAACTATAAGAAGAAAAAACTTTTGAACTAAACAGTATTGTATAAATGTTTTATGATACAAATTGCATGTCAAAGTACAGTACTTTTAGTGACTTTTGTATGTAATAATGATACTAAAGTAAACAGTTTTTTTTTCTTTTCTTCTCACTTTTTTAGTTTTAAGAAATGTAGGCATTACAACGTAAAAACAGAAGAAAAGCTGGTCAAAATCACGTTTAAGTCAATAGGTTTTAATCTTGGGCTGCTGGGGCATGAAAGTGAACAAATTATAATATATGTACAATTGATTTTTTTTTTTTATGTAAAAGGTAGCCAGTACAAAGGCTAAAAGTTAATGTTTTCTGAAAACATTAAGCTTGTTTTTCACATGTGGGAGGTGAATGAAGCTAAGATATGAGCAGATAGAAATCAGTGCAAGGAGAAACAAGGCTGCAACATGCACCTTTGCATGGTTAACCTTAATTTTAATATGGGTTTTTTGCCTGTGTGTGCAGCTGTCAGCAGGAGGGTTAAACTTCATTATTTGATGATGTACACAGTTTTTGCCCGTTTGCTTTAAGTGACACAGGTTCAAATGAAGATGACAAAAACCGTATAAAAGATCAGCTCACCAAACACTACTGGTTGTGTGTAACACAAAAGCTGGAAACAGAAGTTTAAAACACTATTACATACAATAGGTAGGAATAATAAGCTACCACTAAACCTATTATTTTAGAACATGAATGGCCTCACGGGTAAAGGCAAAAAAGAAATGCAGAGTGCAAACAGCAATGCTGCAGGAGACACAACTGGTAACGAACATGTGAATTTGATAAAGAAAGGATTTCAGTTAGGATATTCAGTACGATATCAGGGCAATGGAAACAGGGAGTACTTATATTTATTGCTAAAGGAGCTTCAATAGTGATAGAAAAAGAAATACACAGTAATGTTAGATTTGTGGTAGTATGAGGCTACTGGCAAGGGAGATAGATTATGTTGCCATGTATTTATATTCCAACTAAAAGTACTATTATGGAACTTAAGAAATTTTGGGGAGAAATAATCAGTGTTCAGCAGGGAATATTATTAGTGGGGAGTGGAACTTGATTTGGCAACAGTGAGGATTTATCTGGGGACCTAGAAGGGAAACAGAACAAACGAGGGTAAACTTATGAATACATTTATGAAAATATTTGGTATAGAAGACATGAATTTGGTAGTAGGAATTCAGAATTTACATATTACTCCCCAAGGTACAATAACTGGGATACATTAGACAGAAATTCTGTTTCACAGAACATGAGCATTTCATTGAAAGCTTCAAACACACATCCAATAACTATTTCACATCATGCGCCAATAATAACCAAGAAAAATGCTGGGTAATGAAGTACAAAAGAGTCACTGGCATTTCCCCAACTATCTGTTAAACAGAGGAATTTAAGGAATGGGCAGCGGAAATTATTCAAGAGTTATTAGGGAAGACAGAAATTTCTTCAGAAGTTACAGCTAGTAAGTGAGAAGTGGAATTTAAAAATATGGTAGAAATAAAAGAAAAAAAATGGTTAAGAAGTAAAAAGAATTACTTAGAAGGCCTGACAAGGGTTAAAGTATTGCAGAATAAGGAAGATCTCAGAGAACAAGAGGTGCAAATGCAGAGTGCTAAAGAAAAAATAAGGGAGTATCTGGTTACTATGCAGCAGTTTAGAAAGACTGCTGTTAGCAACTGCTTTTTGGTAACTCCAAAGCACAAAAACTTTTAGCACAAAACACAGGCAACAGAAAGCAGAAAACGTTGTTGCTAAAACTTAGGGAGCCTATAACAAGAAAAATAACCACAGATCCTGAAGTGATATTAGAGATACGTCTGACATTTTATGAAAATTTGTAGAAGCATGGAAATCAAGAAAAACACAAATTAAAATATTCATGCTTAGCTATGCCAAGGTTAGAGGGAGATGAGGCTCAACAATTAACAGTTAAGATAGAAGGAGATGAAATAAAAAGGAGTGATGTATAATCAAATCTCCAGGAACAGATGGCATTCCTGTGGAAGTTGGGAAGCTACTCCTGTACCAATACACTTGCCCGTTTCCTGGAATTCATTATTTCCAGTTCCCTGGACCAGCTCATTCTTACCCCCACTAGAGGTAGCAACATCCTTGATCTGGTCATTACTAACATGGGCGACCGTTGCTCCACACCAATAGTCAACTCGTCCCTGGTTCGATTGGACCACAAACTAATTACCTTGGAATTCCACCCCCACACACACACACACACACAAAGGTCCTTTAAAGCAAGCCATGAAAACAGAATTGCAGCAGATAGTAAAGACAACCACAAGGCCTTCTATAGTTACGTAAAGAATTTCCACGGCAATACCCAGATTTGGTCTGAGCTACTGCACCATGGTACCTCCAATACCGAGCCAACAGATATTGCCAATATACTGGCCGACAGACTCTGTGTCAACTTTACGCCCCCCCCAGAGGACCAGTCACAATACCAGTAGATTGCCAGGCACCCAGCACATGTTAAAACAGCACTGTCCAAGGCCAATAATACAGCTTCTATGGGACCTGACAATATCCCTGGCTGTGTTCTACATGAGCTACAGAGTGAACTGGTGCCTTACCTGTGTGTCCTGTTCAATCACAGCCTCACCTCAGGCTTTGTCCCTACTGAATGGCGCACTGCTACAGTCATCCCTCTCCACAAAGGAGGAACGACTACAGACCCTGGGAACTATTGCCTCATTAGCCTGACAAGTTCGATATGCAAAGCTATGGAATGCATCATCATGGACCTAATAAACAAGGATATAGGGAATCTCCAAACTCTGGATCCCACACAGTTTGGTTTTGTGAAGCGTAGATCATGCTTGCTCAACTTGGTTGGCTTCTTTGAGTAAGTCACCAGAGCTGTGGATGAAGGCAAGGTGCTTCATACAGCTCACCTTGATCTGGCCAAGGCCTTTGATACTATTCCTCACTCAGGAATCATAGAAAAACTCACTTGGCTAGGCATCAACCCCTATATCACTAGGTGGACTGCAAACCAGCTCACAGGTAGAACCCACAGTGTGAAAGTAGCGAACTCCAAATCAGACTGCCGACCAGTTACGAGTGGAATCCCACAGGGTTTGGTCCTGGGTCCTCTCCTGTTTGGTATCTACTTATCTGAAGTCCAGGCCAACACAAAGGGACTCTGGCTGACAAAGTTCTCAGACTATTCCAAGTTGGGAGCTATTACTAACTCTCCAAATGATGAAGACATCCTACAGAAAGGCCTCACTGATACCAACAACTGGTGTCAGAACCACGGCCTTAAGCTCAATGCCAAAAAATGTGTCATCATCCTCAATGGGAAAAACCCAGTTCCAATGAATTACCACATTGATGGTAGTCCACTGAACACCGAAGGCGTTAGAAGAGATCTGGGAACACAGGTTGACAGCAACCTCTCTTTTGACCACCACATTGCCACTGTGGTCAGAAAGTCCTTCTATGTGGCACATCTCATTACTAAGGGTTTTGCATCCAGGAAGAAAGAGGTCATTGTCTCCCTCAACTCTTCCCTCATTAGGCCAATCATTGAGTACAATGTCCCATTTGACATGTACCTCACTAAAGCCCTGCAACAACGAGAGAGGTCGCAAAAGTACCTCACAAAGAGGATCTTGGGCCTTAAACATTTGTCCTACATGGACAGACTAAAACTATTCTCTATCTCAATATCACCTACTTAGAGGCGGACTTCCACTTGACTTACAAAGCCATGTCTGACCCAGCTCTGTTAGAAATGCTACATCTGAAGAAATCACAATCCCTCTGCAACACATGCTCCAGAGACCTCAACCTCATTACCACAATCAACAGAACATGCTGGAGGGACAGGTTCATAACCTGGAGACGGCCCATGCTATGGAACAGACTTCCCAGACGTGTCAAGCAGAGCACCTCACTAGCCCTCTTCAAGAGGAATCTTGATGAGTGGATGGGAAATAGAAAATTCACCCCAGGGGTCACTCCAGTGGCTTTACTCGACAGAGGCACTGGGAACCAAGGTCAGGTGGCACAATGCCAGGGTAATTCTATGGGCTAGGCTTGTAAAGGCTCCAGGGCCATTAGCCTAGTACACACCTATGAAGAAAGTGATAAAGATCTGGAAGGTTTTGTTTAACAGTATTTTAATAGAAGGGAAGGCACTAACATCCTGGATGAAAGCTGTGGTGGCTGTAATATCAAAAGACAGTAAAGACCTACAACACCCACCTTCACATAGGCCAATTTCAATTTTAAATGATTATGAAGTATTTATGTCTATAATAGCTAAAACAATGGCAAAGGTGTTGCCAAAACTGATAGAACAATTATGATCCAGAGGGAAGCAGAATGTAAGAAAATACCACTATCGTTGGTAGGTTTTAATATAGCGAAAGTATCTGACAACATAAAATGGGATTTTATGAGTAGGGCAATGGAAGTATTAGCATTCCATGATACAATAATACACTTAACTGGGAGGCTATATGAGGGATCAGGGGCAAACATTTAAGTGGGTGGGTTTCTTCTGATGAACCAGGCAAGGGTGTCCTCTTTCCCTTTGTTATTTGTGTTATCTTTAGAGCCACTGGCAAAGGAAAATAAGGGACTCGGAAATTCAAGGATATAACTGCTACTGTAATCACGAAAAGTTGGCTGTAATTAATTAATATTTCTACCTAATAAAACCCCAAAAAATATGCCAGTTATGTGACACATTCTTAGGCAGTTTCATGTCTTTTCAGGACATAAAACTACTGAAAATAAAGCAAAATCTAAAGTTGTAAACTCTGTACCCACACATTCAGCAATACCCATATTGATAAGGACATGATAAAATGAAGTATTTAGGAGTATGGGTTAAAAGGACTTTTAATGGCAACTAAGGATATGTGGGAAGAAACTAAATAAAATATAATACAAAACTGAGAAACTGGAAGCTCTTGTTTGTGCTTATGAATATGGCTAGTAAGATACAAGCAGTGAATATGTTTTTAGTCCCTTTAGTTTTATATAAAGGTCAGGCATAGTTCTGTCAACCAGAGGAGAAGTTCTGGACAGTTATTAGAGTTGAATTATTTTATCTGGGAAGGGAAGAGGGCAAGAGTCAAATGTTACAAGTTGATAATTCCAATAGAACAAGGTGGTTTAGGATTACCTGATTTGAAGGGATAATTTACAGCTACACAGTTAAGGCCACATAAATGACACAAGCAGAAAGCAACAACTCAAACTGAAAAGGGATGATGATGAAGCAGGAGAAATTAATAAGAACAGAGTGGAATTTTGGATGCAGACCCTTAGTGAGAATAATAGCCATGCAAAATATTATATTTATAAATTAGCCTAAAATATTCTAAAAACTAAGCCAACACAAAAATGCAAAAAAGGAGATTCTGACAATAGGGATGTCTCCGATTAGGGTTGCAGAGAATTAAGTAAGAGTGAGCTGGAATTTACTGCAGAAAACTGGCAAATGAACCAAGGTATTGGGAGCAAATAACTAGTGAGAGAGAAATGTAATGGAGCGGAAAGAGGCCAAGAAGACATTTAAACTAGACAATAGACTGACTTCATTATCAGGGATTGATAAGTACAGGCAAAGAAAGGATTACGGAAATCTTTTCAATGAAAGACCTGCTCTAGTAGTGTTTTTAGCTGAATCTAGAACAGGAAGCTACTGTTAAAATGGATAATTAGTAGGGTATATAAAATATTACACAAAAAACTATAAAAATCAGGAGGAGGTCAGAGAGAGATTGGATAAGCAGATCAAAAGCTAACAACGAGAAGACATATGTATGGCTCCCAAATATGTACCAAAGTTTAAATTCAAGATTTTTGCTTGGAAGTGTTTGCATAGGTATTTTTTATAACCCAAGCAGAATCCAAAGAATTTTACATCAGGTAGATGGCAAATGTTGGAGGTGTGATGAGGAAGAAAGAGCTAAAAGGGAACATATGTCTTCAGATTGTAATAAGTTGACAAGACTTTAAAAATTCCCTAAAAAGTATTCTAATATTGGCTGCACAAATGGGTGTAAGTAAGGAAATGATTTTTCGAGCTGATATTCAGGATCTGAATTGCCTAGACAAAGTAAGGTCTTGGTAAGTTTAATCAGGGTAGCTGCCAAAAAAGCAATTACTAGAAAATGGAAAGCAAAGTCTAAACCAACTGTATTTGAAGTTGTGAATATTGTAACAGAGATAAAACAACTGGAAGAGGAATCTTTAGAAAAGGGTAGGAGGAAATTTCATACAAAAAAATGCAAATTTTGAGAACAATCTATGCAGAATAGTGTTTTTGAGGAGTAAGGTTTAAAGGACGGCAGGAATAGATCAATTTATGTAATGTTGGATTGATTATAATTGTATAAGTGTGAACATGTTAACATGGCTTATTTTCTTGTATATAAATGTGTGTGCCTATGGCTTAAGTGATAATTCAGTAACCTTTGGTACCCACAGCAGAGTTTCCAAAATTTCTAAATCTTAGACCACGCAGACACTCCCAACAGAAAACATCTTTCAAACACGGCTACACCTTCTCTCATCTTCAATCTACATCTTGAAAATCAGAAAAAGATAGAACAAGCTCCTGTTCTGGGGCAAAAAAAAAAAAAAAAACAACTCCCCCTTTCTTTCTCATGTCACTGAAAATGCCATAGGCAAAAGCATATGCATCTACCTCTCCCAGCTAGCATATGGCTTCCCATTTACAGCTTCTGCATCTGAAAGAAACACATCAACAATTCAGTCCTTCTCCAATAACTTTTGTTGTTTTGTCACCATTTCCTTATCTCAGTAATACCACTGTACAACCCTTGAATTAGTAAAATGGCTTCCTGGCAAAGGTCCAACCACTCAACTATAGCACAACTATTCAAACTAAAACATCACTTACCCTTTAGCCACAAAGTTTGTAAGACAAAATACTCTCTAGTCTACTGAGTCACAACCACTCTGTACCCCTCTTTCAACCCCCCAGGTCCAAGATCTATGGTTCTGACCACTGCTTAACCATTCTACTGTCTACACTCTTGAGAATCTCTCCCACCACACATGAAAGACCCTTCCTCATACCCAAATTCCAGTCACATTTAAAAACATATCTTCAAAAACAAGCAAACTGCAACTGCCATAACACAGGGCATGTAACCTAATAATCGCCAGTTTCACTTCTATGGTCACTCACTCCTCTCTCTTTCAGTCTCTTAACGCTATGCCTTTTTGGAATTACTACTGATAACTTGGTTCACATACTGTTATACATACAGCACAATAACCAGTTCTTTTTTGCAGTGTGTACATATTACAGATTAATGTGTTTCCATTGCTGTGGTACGTCCTCACTGTAAAAATATTATTTGCATGACTTCTTCTAGCAAATGCTGTGTAATATCTGGGCAGATACAAGCTAGTCAAATGTGATCAGTGCTCTAGCCTGATTAACAAGTTCAAACAAAATAAAATAAAACAAATCCACATAACAAAACACAGAAAACAATTAAAACCTGTAAGAAATCCCTCTCTCAAGACCACACAAAAACATGATATCAAGGAGTTTAAGAGCACTTTTAGAAAATCTAAAGCAGAGTACAAGCTTAAGATCACTACAGACACCAAAGGAAACTACATATCTTTCTTCAGTAATATTGGTAAATGTACAGAACAATGTCAAATAGCACACAGAGCTCAACAATAACGTTATACTAGCACCGAAATTTAGTGCCAACTACACCCAACCTACTCGTAGTGTTGCTACTACTACCACTGAAAATTTAGTTACCCCTAAAATCAACAAGTCGTAGAATCCCTATCAGAGGGCAAAATTAATACTACCATGGGACCAGACAACATACCAGGCTGCATTCTCATCACTTCCAAATATGTACCATCTGAAACTCTTCAAACTCAGCCTATTCACATGTTTTGTACAGGAATCCCTAGGAACAGATGCTGTGAATCCTCTATATAAGGAGGGCCCCTCTACTGATCCAGGTAAATACAAGACATCAGCCTTATATATAAAGCCATGGAATACATCATAGCAGAATTTACTTATATATACACAGGCAACTTAACCATCTATACACCAATCAGTCTTGTTTTGTCAAGGACAGGTCTTGTCTTCTGAACCTAGAAGCTTCTCTGAAAACGTTACTAAGGTCACAGATAGTTGTCACTCTATACATGCTGCTAGTCTTGACATGGCCAAGGCATTTGATACCACCCCCACACTGGTAGTATTAACAGAGAGACAGACAATGGAATTATCAACATCAATCCAGCCTGCCTTTCTCCATAACACCCTTTCTCTACAAACAAACTACATTGGATTTATCTATAAATATCTGAAAACACAGTATCCAAATTTATGATCAAATACCAAAACAAGACCAAAATATAACTGACCACACTGGCCACTGATTGACAAATATCAATTCAAAAAAATTAGAGATATTCATCCCAACCCAGGTCCCACTGTTCATAAAACCATCACTTCGAACCCCAAAATAAACCAGTTACCTAATACATCGCAACAAAAAACAGAACCCAAACTCACCTTACTAAATATGAACCTAAGAAGTATGTGCAATAAAATCCAAGACATACATGCCTAACTTGCCACATATGCTCCTGATGTAGTCATGGCTACTGAAACTAGTTATAAATAAAGGATAATGAGTTCACCCATCCCCTGGATACAGTCTGGTGGTGTAGCAATCTGTAAAAAATCCCCAACCATCACCTTACTTCCACAGGCAATAAATACCCTGGATACAGTCTGGAGGTGTAGCAATCTGTAAAAAATCCCCAACCATCACCTGACTTCCACAGGCAATAAATACCCTGGATACAGTCTGGTGGTGTAGCAATCTGTAAAAAATCCCCAACCATCACCTGACTTCCACAGGCAATAAATACACTTAATACTGAACTTCTAATAACACCCCTAAAAATCAAAAATAGGAAACCTATACATTTAGCAGCAATGTATATACCCACCAGGGAGCAGCACTGATACTGCTGAAAGCATCCTGTACTGGATACCCCAACAAATTAACTATTAAACTATAATACTGGGAGACTTAAATATACACTGGCAACTCAAATTCCACTACACCCACTGTATCCATAAACCTGTTCAACATCAGATAATTAATAACTATACCTACTAGAATCAGTAAAACTTCAGGGAGACACTCCACATTAGACTGGATTCTTAAAAACAAACCAACAAACAGACAAAAGGAGGCTGCCTCTCAGATAGCATAAGTGACCACATACCAACATATACTATTAGAACTCACCATAACCTAGGTAAACATATCTAAAATAAAATACAACAAATTTCAGGGAAAATATTTTCAATGAAACACTAAAAATTGCTATAAAAATAGAATTCAAAATGCCTTCCAGCAATTTAAACATCTTAGAAACCTTGCAAAACTCCATGTCAAACAAGATAAGCAAACATACTATATCAACCTACAAGACAAAATATTTTCATCATTACAAAATAAACTACTCCACCCTGGCAAGACCACCAAAAAGACAACATGACAGACTATCCCACACAGTTTAATTCCAACTTTATACAATCAATATTATCTCTCTGAATTACTAATACATCTGCCCCCCCTCTATCCCTGTCCAACCAAAAGCACCCACATCTCTTCACTTTTAGTCCAGTGCCCACCTCACTCGTAATGTAGTCGCTCCTTAAACAAAAAAACTACTTCCATAGTTATAGACTAACTACCATCAGACTACCTAAAAATGGCTGAAGTCATAACCTTCCCTGTATCCATACTAAGTAATAGGTCAATAGTACAAAGATACACCTTATTACTGTGGAAAAAAATCCTACATCATACCACTGCACAAAGGCAGTACATCTACAAATTTTAGTAACTACAGACCAATAGCGATTCTCTCCCCCGCTCTCCAAAAATTAGAGAGATGCATCCATATGCAGCCAATGCAATACGTAACCTCAAATAACATGCTCTCAGAAACACAACATTGCTTTAGGCCTCAGCACAGCATCAGTACTGCACTGCTACATTTTACCAGTACAAATATGACTCAGTCATTGTCCATGCTGGTGTGAATGACCAGAGACGTACCTCCCTGGACTACATGAAAAGAGACATAAAGGAGCTCTCTGAGCATGTAGCCCAGGCCGGTATGACCCTGGCCTTGAGTAGCATCTTACCCTCACCAAGAATGATGCCACAATATGAATACAAGATGATCAATTTCAACAATTGGCTTAAGTACTGGTGTCATTCAAAGGGGATCCAATGTCTGTCAGCTTGGGATGATATGCTCGACAAGCCACGATGCTTCGCTAGGGACGGCTTGCACCTGTCACCCTGGGCTTTCGGATATTGGCAAAGGCTCTTGCTACCCCATAGTGCCTTTTTAGGCAAGGCTCAAAAGACAAACCCACCTCCATAGGTATCACAAGGGATAAGAAACTAAGAGTAATGCTACTCAACGCCAGAAGTCTAAACCTCAAGATGCACGCTTTCGAAACTCTCCTTAGCATGGAGAACATCGATATCTGTGCAGTAACAGAAACCTGGTTCAGGGCTCCCGAGAGCACCCCAGCACTACCAAGTTATACCTCATACCATGCTTTTCGCCCCAAAACTTGAACGAACCACAAAAGGAGGGGGAGTATCAATATTCATCAAAGATACCCACACCTCCAGGTTGGTGGCAAAGCACGAAGCATCAGAGACTATCCATGTGCAACTAACAGTGGGTAAAACTGCCTTCCAGTTTATAGCCTGCTACAGACCACCCTCCCAAACACAGGAACCCCACTTGGCCTTTCTGAGAACACTGGAAAATATGAAGGTCTCTCCAAACACCATTATATTGGGCGACTTCAACTACCCAAGCATAGACTGGGAGCATTACTCTAGCTCCAACACCCTAGCCCAAAGGTTCCTAGAATTTATACACTCAAATGCTATGGAACAACTTGTTACCACTCCCACAAGAGGGGAAAACATACTGGACCTGATCATCACCAACATGGGGACTCTATGCTCCAGACCAGAAGTGTATCCCTCACTGGTAAGATCAGACCATAAACTAATCTCACTGGATATTCACATCCCGACCCTACCCCCTGCCCAGAAAACCACAGTGAAAATCTCTAAAGCAAATTTCACATTCCTCAAAACCGTTTTTTTCGTTTTTTCGTTTTTCTCGACTAAAAGGAAATCATTCTCCGCTCGGTAGAGAAAAAAAAACTCCCGGTTTCTGTTTCAAAAAGGAAACAGACTACTATCGGAGTTCGAGACTGATTTTACTATGCTTTTTTTTTTTTAGAAAAGAAAATAATAAAGCCAAAAGCAGCAGGGAATGAAAAAAAAAAAAGTGGGTGTTCCTGTTGAGATGTTGACATCACAAAAAATAGGAGGTATGTTAGGGGGAGAGAGGGGTGGGGGTGGCGGGGGTTACTGGTGACGGGGGGCGGTGGCTTTTCGGTTTTTTCCGTGAAGGAAGGTGGCAACCCTACTCAAAACCGAGGTGGAATCCTTCAAAGCCCCCGGGCCTGTGGAAAATACGGCCCAGACCGCAGAATCCTTTATAAACGCATTCTATGAACACCTTCAGGAATGCATGGATCATGCAATCCCAAATAAAACCAAGACCCAATCCTCCAAAGGCAGACGTCCTGTCTGGTGGACCCCAGCCATAAACAAACTATACAATAGAAAGAGGAAGCTACTAAATGATAGAGCAAAATCCCAAAAGGGAAGGCATCACTGATCAGTATTAGCAAAACTACGGGCACTCATAAAATTGTCTAAGACCAGCTTCGAGAAAACTTGTACAGGACACTAAGGATAATCACAAGGCTTTCTTTAGTTATGTTAGGAACCTGGGTGGTAATTCCCAGATATGCTCAGAATTAGTCCAAAATGACAAAAATACACTGAACCCACAGACACTGCCAACATCCCAGCTGACAGGTTCAGCGCAAACTCCCCTCCCACCAAAAGGGCAAATATCTATCCCAGCAGAGTGCTGCCCCTGACATCTCAGATGCTCAGGTAAGAGCCGCCTCTCCAAAGCAAAAACACAGCATCAATGGGACCAGACGGTGTCCCGGCTGCATCCTACATGAACTCAAGAAGAGCTAAACCCAAACATAAAACTACTGTTCAATCTCAGCCTTACTACAGGATATGTGCCCAAAGAGTGGCATACAGCAACAGTGGTCCCTCTCCATAAAGGTGGTGCCTCAATGGATCCTGGAAACTATTGCCCCATAAGCCTGACTAGCTTGGTCTGCAAAACTATGGAAAGGATCATCATGGACCTCATAAATAAAGATATTGGGGACCTATAGACACTGGATCCTACCCAGCTCGGCTTTGTTAAGGGCAGATCCTGCCTCTTCAACCTGGTTGATTTCTTTGAAACAGTCACCAAGGCCATTGATGAGGGAAGGTGGTCCACACAGCCTACCTGGACCTCGCAAAAGCCTTCGATACAATACCCCACTCAGGCATTATAGATAAGCTTACCAGCTTAAATATAAACCCCTATGTCACTAGATGGATTGCAAACTGGCTCAAGGACAGAACCCACATGGTTAGAATAGCTGGAGCCATGTCAGACTCCAAACCAGTTACAAGTGGTGTCCCACAAGGCTCAGTCCTGGGACCTCTCTTGTTCAGTATATATTTCTCAGAGGTACAGACCAACACGGAAGGACTGTGGCTGACCAAGTTCGCAGATGACTGCAAACTGGGCACCATAATCGACTCTCCAGCCGACACAAGCATCCTCCAAAAGGGCCTCATAGAAACAGACAACTGGTGCCAGAGCCATGGCCTCAAGCTAAATGCCAAAAAGTGTATAGTCACCCCCTTTGGCAAAAACAAAGGGCTCACAAATTACCACATAGGTGGTAATCCATTAAGTACAGAAGTAATTAGGGACCTGGGGACCCAAGTTGATAGCAATCTCTCATTTGACAACCACGTGGCCAAAGTGGTTAGAAAAACATTTTATATAGCCAAACTAATCATGAAGGGATTCACATCTAGATCAGGGGAGGGCATCGTGCCTCTTTACTCATCCCTCATCAGGCCCATAATTGAGTACAATGCCCCTTTTGGGATGTACCTTACCAGACACCTGCAGCAACTGGAAAGACCCCAAAAGTACCTCACCAAGAGGATCAAAGGGCTCAAACAGATGCCATATGCTGCCCGGTTAAAGAAACTCCAGCTCTACTCAGTGGCATTCCGCCTGTTCAGAGGCGATCTGTGCTTGACGTATAAAGCCATGTCCAACCCAGAATTATTGGACATGCTGCACCTCAGAAAATCCAAATCCCATCGAGCTACGCACTCGAGAAACTTGAACCTCAGCACTGAAATAAATAGGACATGCTGGAGGGACAAGATTCATAACCCAGAGGCTCCCTTCACTCTGGAATAAAATCCCAGTCCAGGTTAGGCAGAGTCCCTCATTGACTCTCTTCAAGAGGAATCTTGATGAGTGGATGGGAGATCGTAGGTTTACCCCGGGTATCACTTCTGTGTCACTGTTAGACAGAGGCACAGTATACTAACCTCGAAAAAGGGCATAGCAAAATAAATTTAAAATGGGTGGCGAAAGCCAAACACATTCTGGCTAGGCTTATAAATGCCCCAGGGCAGATAGCCTAGTATGAACCTATGAACCTATAATAAACCAACACAGAAAACAATGGTCTGCTTGTGTCCACCGTGTTAGACTTGTCAAAGGCATTTGTTACCGTCTCACAGCAGCAACTGCTCATTTGACTCTCCTCAATACGACTTTCACAATACTCCTTGTTGTGGCTTCTTACTTACCTACCTGGAAGGTAAGCTGTTAAATGGCAACAAACCTACTCATCTTTTCAACCAGTTACTGCAGGTGTCCCTAAGGGGTCTATACTGGGTCCTCTATTTAATATATATTTAATGACCTCCACTCCTCCACTCACTATGCTAGTTTAATTCGGTATGCAGACAACTCAACATTAATATGTACATCCTCAACAATAAGTTCCAAGACATTACCCAAAAATCTTTCTCGCAGTAGAAATGTGGCTCAGAGAATCAAACTTCCTACTCAACCCCAAGAAAAGTTAATACTTTTTACCTCAAAAAGTTGCCAAAATCAAAAGCAATATTTTTATCATGAAGTCAGCAAATAATACTATCACTGAAAGTGTGACTCACAGTAAACTTCTATGACCAGCATACACTGCACACCATTAAATCTATCCACCAGAAACTAGGGTCCCTTTATAGGATCAATGGATTCCTTACAGATACTGCAAGAAAAACTCTAGCCACTACCTTCTTATTGTTAAGTCTCTTGTACGTCACTCCTATCCTAACAAACTTAAACGATACTCAAAGAAACTTGCCTCCTGCTACAATAAAGTAGCTAAATTTACCACCAATCTCCCTCATAGGACCCACCATTGTCATAGCTTAAAGCAATTAAACTGTCTTGAACTACACAACAACCTAACATATTCACAACTAACTGCACACAAACACAATCATCATCCAGAAAAATGCCCTGCACTATGTAAATTATTACTGATCTACTGTCCGGCAAGTGACCTCCGCTCTAGTAACAAATTATTATTATTTACCTTTTTTAAGTTTTTCTGTCTATTCCTTCTAGCATGTCGAGGGATCAGTAGCTAATGTCCTCTTCCTGCTCAGCTGGTGAACCTGGGAATATTGAGGCAATGTTACAATTGCCTCATGTACACAGACAACCCTCTCCTCCTCCCACAAAACACAAATACATGCGAGAGATGCAACTATACGGCCAAACTGGAGGCTGAGCTCTCTCAACATAGGACTGGCAAGACCAGACAGGAGGAGAAGGTAACCACACACACTATAGACCCAGTCTCACATAATACCATCACAACCTCAAATCATACACATAAACACACAAAGACATACTCGGAGGCTCTGATCAAAAATCTACCAAAACAGCAGAGGCCACCAAAGCAGACACCCAAACAACTACCACCTCAGAAAACAACACCTGCAACACATAGACCACACAGTCAGAGTGTCAAGCAGTCAGAGCCCTTAAGGCCAAACACAATGCCAGACACACTAGTCATTGGTGACTTCATAGTCAGACACACTGACGTCCCGCTCACCAGACTGAGTAAGGAAAAGGTCACAGTAAGCTGCCTGTCGGGCGCTAGAATCCGCCACATAACGCAAGCACTCAGGTCTCTCAACAGCAGGTACAAGTACGACTCAATCATTGTCCACGCTGGTGTAAACGACCTGAGACGTACCTCCTTGGACTACATGAAAAGAGACATAGAGGAGCTCTCTGATTATGTAGCCCAAGCAGGTATGACCCTGACCTTGAGCAGTATCCTACCTTCACCAAGAATGATGCCACAATACAGAGATAAGATGATCAGCTTTAACAATTGGCTTAAACTCTGGTGTCATTCAAAGGGGATCCAATGTCTGTCTGCCTGGGATGACATGCTGGACAAGCCACGCTGCTTCGCAAGGGACGGCTTGCACCTGTCACCCCTGGGATTCCGGATTTTGGCAAAGGCTCTTGCCACCCCCATAGTGCCTTTTTTAGGCAAGGCTCAAATTCTAAACCTACCACCCTAGAACACAACAAAGAAAAAAAACTAAGGGTAATGCTGCTCAATGCCAGAAGTCTTAACCTCAAGATGCACGCACTCGAGGCCCTTCTCAGTATGGAGAACATCGATGTCTGTGCTGTGACAGAAACCTGGTTCAAGGCTCCTGAGAGCACCCCAGCACTATCAGGTTTTACCTCATATCATGCGTTCCGCCCCAAAATCCGGACAATACCAAGAAAGGAGGGGGGGTATCCATATTCATCAAGGACACCCACACCTCAAGATTGGTGGCAACGCATGATGCATCAGAAACCATCCAGGTACAATTAACCATAGGCAAGACTGCTCTGCAATTTGTAGCATGTTACAGGCCACCCTCGCAAACTCAGGAACCTCACATGGCCTTCCTGAAAACACTGGAGGGGATAAATGTATCTCCGAACACCATCATACTAGGTGACTTCAACTACCCTAATATAGACTGGGAACACTACTCAAGCCCAAACACTCTAGCCCAAAAGTTCCTGGAATTCATAAACTCAAATGCCATGGAACAACTAGCCACCATCCCCACAAGAGGAGAAAACATACTTGATCTCATCATCACGAACATGGGAGCACAATGTTCAACACCGGAAGTATACCCCTCACTGGTGAGATCAGATCACAAACTAATCTCGCTGGAGGTCCTCATCCCGCCCCCACCCCAAATAAAAAAGACCACAGTAAAGAACTTCTCGAAAGCCGACTTCACACTTCTAAAGACTAGTGTGGTCTCCTTTAAGGCCCCCGAGCCGGTGGTAAACATTACTCAAACCGCTGAATCACTTACAAATGCCTTCTACCAGCACCTGCAGGGCTGCATGGATCAGGCAATCCCAAGCAAAACAAAGACTCTTTGTACCAAAGGCAAGCGTCCAGTCTGGTGGACCCCAGCCATAAACAAACTCTACAACAAAAGGAGAAAGCTACTACAAGATAGAGCAAAATCCTTAAAAGGTAAGACACCGCTGATCACTATAAGTAAAAAGCTAAGAGCTCTCATAAAATCATCCAAAGCTAATTTTCAGACAAAAATAGCTAAGGACTCTAAAGACAACCATAAGGCATTCTTTAGCTATGTCAGAAACCTGGGAGGAAACTCCCAGATATGCTCAAAATTAGTCCAAAATGATGTGAAGATTACTGATCCTACAGACATTGCCAACATACTGGCTGACAGGTTCAGTGCAAACTCCCCCCCCCCCCGAAAAGGTGAGATATCTATACCAAATGATTGTAGCCCCCCCAAACATCTCTAACGCCCAGGTGAGAACTGCTCTCTCCAAGGCAAAGAACACAGCATCCATGGGACCTGATGGTGTCCACGGCTGTGTGCTCCACGAACTCAACGAGGAATTAAACCCACAGTTAGGACAGCTATTTAATCTTAGTCTCCCCTCCGGATACGTACCCAGGGAGTGGCGCACAGCGACTGTGGTCCCACTCCACAAAGGCGGTGCCTCCACTGACCTTGGAAATTACCGTCCCATTAGCTTGACAAGCCTTATCTGCAAAGCCATGGAGAGGATCATAATGGATCTCATAAATAAAGACATAGGGAATTTGCAGACTTTGGATCCAACCCGGTTTGGCTTTGTCAAAGCAGATCATGCCTTTTAAACTTGGTTGACTTTTTCGAAACAGTCACCAAGGCCATTGACGAGGGAAAGGCAGTCCATACAGCCTACCTAGACCTGGTGAAGGCTTTCGATACAATACCCCACTCAGGTATCATTGAAAAACTCATCAACTTAAATGTAAACCCATACATTACAAGATGGGTTGCAAACTGGCTGAGTGACAGAACCCACAGGGTCAGAGTTGCTGGCGCCATGTCAGACTCAAAGCCTGTCACAAGTGGTGTCCCACAGGGTTCAGTCCTGGGCCCACTCTTGTTTGGCATCTACTTTTCTGAAGTACAAGCAAACACAGGAGGGTTATGGCTGACAAAGTTTGCAGATGACTGCAAACTGGGCAGAGTGAAAACACATCTGACACCGATATCCTTCAGAAGGGTCTCACAGAAATGGATAACTGGTGCCAGAGCCATGGCCTAAAGTTAAATGCCAAGAAATGCATAGTCATACCCTTCGGGAAAAACAAGGTTACCCCTAGCTACCATATAGGTGGCAATCCACTGATCACAGAAGAAGTTATCAGGGACCTGGGGACCCAGGTTGACAGTAGCCTTTCATTCAACACTCATATTGCTAAAGTAGTTAGGAAGACCTTCTACATTGCCCACCTTATCATGAAGGAATTCACATCTAGATCAAGGGAGGTCATAGTCTCCCTATACTCATCACTCATCAGACCAATGATTGAGTACAATGCCCCATTCAGAATGTATCTGACCAGACACCTGCAGCAGCTTGAGAGGCCATAAAAGTTCCTCACCAAAAGGATAAAGGGTCTCAAAAGTCTGTCTTATGCTGCCCGACTGAAAGAACTTCAGCTATATTCAGTTGCTTACCGCTTGCTCAGAGGTGACCTGTGCCTGACATGCAAGGTCATGTCAAACCCAGATTTGATGAACATGCTTCATCTCAAAAAATCTAGATCCCTCAGAGCCACAAGGGCGGGAGACTTAAACCTCGACACGGTTATTAATAGGATGTGCTGGAGGGATAGATTCATCACCCAAAGACTCCCTATGCTGTGGAACAAAATCCCGGTATATGTGAGGCAGAGCACCTCGCTGGCCTTGTTCAAGAGGAATCTTGACCAATGGATGGAGATCGCAGATACACCCCAGGGGTTACCTCAGTGTCACTGCTCGACAGAGGCACAGCAAAATAATGGGCATAGTTTCTCCAAACTAAAGGGGTGGCGTAAGCCACAAAACTATGGGCTAGGCTTGTAAATGCCCTCGGGCAGATAGCCTAGTACGAACCTATGAACCTATAAGACATACAAGTTGCAGGAGACTTACTCTATTCCCAATACGTCTGGAATAGTATCCTCACACAAATAAAACTCTGACAAACTCAGTAGTTTTAAACCACTGCTTAAACATCTTAACCAGTCCTGGTCCTGCACATGCTCATCACAAGGCTGAGACTTTGTGTTCACCATACAATACTCTCCTTAAACAGAATACACTCAATCTCTCACTGAAATGACAAAACAATTTTTATACACAACTGCTGCCCGTACAATCCTCCAAGTGCATTGCACGTGGGCTCTCTCTTTAGTAACTTCCACCTGTGTAAAATCTTACAATGTATAAATGTAACTACTTTTTGTGTATACGTGTAAATAGAACTATAACTACTCTGTCTTTAAATGAAACTTAGTATAATGCCATATAAGCAAATGGAGCTTTTCTCACAGGGTCTCCGCTAAAAATGGGTATTACCCAGTTGGACTATAAGTAAATAAATCCCTACAGGTAAACAAAGATAAATAAATAAATAAATCCCTACATTGGTTACTGGATTACAAACTGGTTATCCAACAGATCACAAGTTGTGAAAGCTGCCAGTACCTTCTCTGGATGTAAAACTGTAACTAGTGGGTACCAACAGGGATCCGTGCTGGGCCCTCTTGTGTGGCTGTCCAAGTTCGCCGATGACTGCAATCAGGACAATATCAGTGGATGAGTGAATAACAAACTGTTCCTACAAGTGCCATGATAAACATGTACCTGGTGGACTAAAATAGGTTTCAAGCTAAATACAATAAGCGCATCGTAGTAGCATTTAGCAAAAAGCTGGCCCCACCTCACAGGTTACAAATGATGATCGTCGTCATCATCATCATCCCGCCCTCATTTTTGTCTCATATTTCTCATTTTATTGCCACTCGCCTACCTTCTTCGATGGTTACATGGGCACAAGACTGTGTCTCAACGGCTTGAATGAATTAATAAATACTGGAGCACACAGAAAATAATTTCTGCGCTTCTCTTGCCTCAGATACGAGTCCCAATACCTCATGGGGATGATTTTGGGAATGACAAGCTCATGTCAGCAACTTAGTAATACTTTTTGAACCTGTAGCACAGAAGGGTGGTCAACCATAGGAGTTTGATTAGCCCCTGTATTACAAGATCCAGGCAAGGAAATAAACAGTGAAGGGGGGTGGTCTGCTTGCCTCTCTTGGGAGGGGTAAGCACTTGAGAAGCATATTGGGAAATGTGATTTCTTAGGTGGACACTGACGAAACAACATGCTGTGCATGACTGGAGGTGGCAGAGCTACCTGCTGATCAGGTTTTTTGCACAAGACAGGAAGACTGGCGTGGACAGATCATTGCACCTCCCCCATCAGCTCCGCAAGCTGAGCAACTGTGGGGGATATGTAGATTTAAGTAGGAAAGAAACCCTGAACCACCCCAACACATGTCTAAATGATGACCCCTCCCCACTGACCCTCGCTCTGATGGGGAACAAATAGGCCAATTGGTCAGGAGGGAGCTAATGGTCAACAGGTAGGGGAGCAGAGTCTAAAAATAAATAAAATAGTTTATAAAGCTGCAGAATGAAAAAAAAAAAAAAAGAGGATTCCATCAGAAAAAATGTAATCTGTATTTATATTGCTTGTTTTATAAATACTAAATATATTAAAGCAAATGGTTATCTTCTCAACCAGCAATTTTTCAAAGTGAGGTTCTTCATCAACACATTTTTTTTTTTTGTGTGTCAGATCATCTGTATTCAGGACTACTGCATGCAATATTGGTCACAAGAAGAACCAAAGCAAAATTCTCTGCCATACTAGGACAACTCTCCAATCTAAACGAGCTATCTTATGTGCAAAAGAATGGGTGCTCATCTCAATTACCAAAACTTCAATGTAGCAAGACAGGACAGGTTATTCAAACTATTCATCACCTAAACAGTACAGCAAATTACCTTCCAACAAATGAGTTCTCCAAACAATTTCCAGACGTTAGGCAATAACATTTCTCCAAAGTACTTAGCTGGCCCAGTTCCAACAACACAACCCAGACAGGGTCAACATAAGTTACAGTTTCAAGCCCTTTTGGGTTACTAATAGAATCTTAAGCAAATACATCTGCATTTACAGTGGCTGATTGATAAATATGCATATATCCTTTTCTATTAGATACAGAGTTAAATATTAAGCTATAATAAACTGAATTGGTATTTAGATTTTATTAGCAAAGCGAGTGGACTGATTTGTGGGCCTTTTCAGTCATGACTTGGATGATAACACCAAGAGTAGGAAGACAACGTATGTAGATAATTTATCAGCACACTTTTGTAAGTGACAGGAAACTGAAGTAAACCCACACAAACCCATGAAGAATATGCAATCTCCAAAGAGACAGAGACTGGAGGGCAGGACTGAATCCCAGATTCTGCAGATGTGAGGCAGAGCAAAGTTTGTTGAAATTAAGAAAACTGCAAATGCAAGTCCTTATGTCAATTAACATATATTAAGTTCAGGGTTACAGCACCTTGGAGAAATTCTCCCCACTCACCTCCAAAGTAAAACATTAAACCTCTGAGGAGATTTGCCCACAGCTCAAAATCATTGCCAACAACATTCTGGCAGATTCTGTCAAGTCTTTTGGTCAAAAGGGGGGGGGGGGGTCTGTAGTCTTTTAACCTTACAAACTCACCATTAGTTTTGGAGGGGATTAGGGGACAGTAGCATCTTAAACAGAACTAATAATTTTGTCATTATTCTGAAAACAAAGTATTCACCTCTTTTACCACAGAGCCAAGAATCAGTGTAGCTCCAACAGTACATCAACCAGCAATTACGGACAGCACCAGATATCACATAATGACAGAGTTTGGTATTCTGTACCCACATTACGGAGAGTACCAGGTATCACATAATGCCAGAGTCGGGTATTCTGTGCCCCACAGTTATGCAAAATCCAGTGTTCTACATAAGACCCCCTAGCAATCTCAGAACTGGAATACTGAGTGTGAAGGCAGCCCATCATGTTTTGTGTGTGTGTGTGTGTGTGTGTGTGTGTGTGTTTACAGAAATAAAGCCTCGCTGGAAAATGCTTAATAAGTTTAATAGAGTGCTAAATTGCAATGTCTCTTCTTTCAATCACAGTTTATTTTTTATTTGGGTCTTATGTTTCTGATAGGCAGCCAAGATATAGCTGTTACTACTGGACCTTAGTCCTGCAGAAACAGGGGACAGTATGATTTATGAGCAATTTTACAGCCAAATTTCTGGAAATCATACAGAGGGCGCATTTGTTTGAAATAATCTGCTGCAAAAAGCTGACAAGAGAAAAGTTATGTCCCCCTGGAGAATGCAGAATTAGATGAAAAAGAAGTGGAAAGGAGGAGCCTCAAAAGTCACTTGGATTTTAATAGTCAGCTGACAGGAGCAGAAGAAAAGAAGGCACTGTGGAAGTCACTCTGGGCCTGCTGGCACCTCTTTTTTTTTTTGGGGGGAGGGTAAAAAGTAATATACTATTTTCTTTTTTTTAATTTTTTTTTTTTTTTTTGCCCATCTCAATGCTCTCTTTGCTGTTGCGAAACTCACGGCATACTGGCAGATGTGTAAAGAAGACCTGCTAAAACTTGCTGACTTGGCTGCACAGATAATGATGGTGCATTCAAGAAATCCTTCAGGGTGTGTTCAGAGCCAGGGGAAATTCAATTTGCTTTATATAAAGATTACCCTTCCTCAAAAAGGAAAACAAAGACAATGGGTATCACTTTTTCTTTAGAGTGTTATGGTTAAAAGAAAGACCAGCAAAGGTGCTGGGAGGTGCCTTTAATGGAGTATTACCTGCAGTACATTGGCAATGCCTTAGTTGTGGTGTCTACACCTGCACATATGCAGTCTCCTGTACAATCTAAAAGCACTCCAAGGTAAAGCAGCACTGTTAAGTAATGAGTGTCTGTAAGTGGGCTCATGATTACTAAGGAATGCTAAGTAACATTTTTGATGAAGCACACGGTAAAAACTACTGAAAGTCTTTTTCTGACCAGGAATATTTTCTCAGCTCTAGAAACAGACATAGCCCTGCACTGGCCTAAAAAGCCCTGTTTAGGAACACTCTTGGTCTTCTAAGTAAAACAAGGACTACAATCCAACAATAACATAAGATTACAAAAAGGTCTTTCGGCTTTTCCCCGATTAGGGTCACCACAGCAGAACTCTGGTCTGCTAATGCAGTGGATTTTTACAGTGCTGAGTTGCCAGCCCGACCCCCAACCTTCAAAGAAGGCACACCAGATTACAATGGTACAATAAATGCAAAACACAAGATACAGCCAGAACATGATGATGGACACTTACACTGGAACAGGGACTCCTCCCCCTCCCCCACTACCATCATCAGCGGAGGTTCCATCAGGCCTTTAATGAAAAGATGCATTTTTCTTGATAAGTATAGAGTCCTCAAAATAGTGGTTCAGCATTTACCAAATGCTAAAGTACCATCACACACACGGACATGGATATACACACACACACACACACACACACACACACACACACACACAATGGACCAACACTATTTCAGGTTTGGTCTTCTGTTGCCCTACAATGTTAAGATGTACGTGCCTTATGGGGACTGAGGCCTCAATAACTAGGTTGAAGGTGGGTTTAGAATTTTTTTGCAAAAACTGCAGTGTGTGAAATATGGTCATCTAGGTAAGGAGAGTGTTTGAATTTCATCACATCATCAGTTAGCTAGCACAGATTTGCCATAGAATAGTCACTGAAGATGGAGAAGTTTTGAGGTGAGACGCAGGTCTCAAACCTAGACTAAATGTTTTCTGGCTGATGGTTGGATACGATTACTGATTTAGTAATTGTGGGCTCCGAGTACAGGTGAACCACTTTTAATATTTTAGAGCCCTTTGTTGGGATTTGGGCTAGCTGGTCCAAGAAGCTGGCATTAATGAAATCCAGGAATTTCTGCACATACATTTTTATGGTTGTGTATGATCCACAGTTAATGGAGAGAGAAACTGAAGTAACCCAAGAAGACCATGTTAGATTCTATGGTGGGGGATGTCAGTTTAAGATGTACATCACTGTCTCGCTGTGTCATAAGAGGGGCTACTTTAGTTGATTACAACCTGGTATTGAGTTAATAATATGAAGGAATTCTAGGTTTCTTAGGAACACAGACACTTCCCCACCCACTGGAATGTCTTCAAATCACATGTCATACTGTGACAAAACTCCCAGATAAAATTAAATTTTCAATAATGCATACGTTCCATCTTTTTCTGCAAGAGATTTATGGATAAAGACAAAAACAGAGGACACAAAGGCCTGAAAATCAATGGCGATATTTAAATATTACCCAAATTCACTTTAAAAAGTTAAAAGAACAGGGTTCCCATCAACATTTTTTTCTGAGCAATAAGAAATATAAAAACTTAATGCCTGGTGTTACTGACTTGACTGCAATTCTATGTGATTTACTATAAAAATCAAAAATTTACATGGAACAGGGCATATATATGTCTCTCAATGCATACGAGACAAAATCTGACATTATGCAAAAGTTAGGACAGTTAAGAGGTGTGGCAAGTTCCTTTCTATAAAATATTTTCCCATGAGACAGCACCATACCTGATTTGGTATTTGCTTTCTGTTTTTCCCTAAGTTTCATCTGTTCCTCATGGATCTGCTTCCCAGTCATTAACCTGTACACTGGAGGGTCAGCATTCTCCTTCATAGGAACCAGTTTCAACCCACGTTCATCCATGATGCGAATCACTTCTGCTCGGTGGATATTTCCCAGATCTTCTCCATTTTCATTAAGTACATGAATGATGCGATGGTGGATTTTCCTACCAATGCTTCCAATAGTTTTCCTGGCTCTGGGATCTTCTTTTTTGTGTTTTATGTTGGTCTTGCCTTCAGTTTCATCATAAGTCATACTGGAGGTTTTCCTGAGGAGAGTACAAGGCCCCTGATTCTTACAAAAAGTCAGACTCCATGGATGGCATGCTGTCTTTACCTTGGTAGATGTAAATATTGTACTAAAATTTCGGGAGACATGGCACCATCTATTGTAGTTAATTTCATTCCTCATAGCCCAAATAATGTTCCTTAAACAGAACATGGTCATCCTGTATGCACAAGTATTTACAAAAAAAAAAAAAAAAAAAAAAAAAAAAAGAAATAAAAAAGGTTAATCATTGTAGGGCACAAGTTTAAGATACTAAACATTAGCCATTTAGTGCTTCAAACTCCTATTTAAAATGTCAACTTCAATTCAGGAACAAAGAAAACTGCATCCTATCTTAACATGCAAAATGGATGGAAGAAAAGTAAGTCAGGAAACCACTACTGTTGGGATGTTAGTCCACTAAAAACACTACATGCTCTCACTCAAATATTTATATTTATGCATGTGCGTGTGTACATATGCATATACATACACACACGCATTAAGTATATGTATATATACACATGTGTGTGCGTATGTTATGGATTCACTTCTGACTCTCAAAATACTGAAAAATCAAATTTCAGTATCTTGAGACCAGAAGAATGAAACTCCACAACCACGAAACACCAAAATACCGATACTCAAAACACCAAACCCTCCCCAGATATAAAAATACACACAAAATAAATAAAACAACAAACCACACTATTCCACGTTTAAGCAGGGTGGCAAGCCACTCCCCTGCATCCTGCACCTCCCCTACTTATAAATACACCAACTCCAAGGTCACACTAATACAAAAACAACAACACACCTACCTCTATGAGCCTTACACTCCAATTACAAACATGACATGTAAAACAATCACTATTCTCAACACCTGTACACAAACTCTCACCCACCTACCCTAAACTACACCTACAACATCCAAAACATAACAAAAACACATCCCTACCCTAAATCCTCAACTATTACACATTTACCTACATTTTTGAACATAACCACACATCGACCACCATCTTCAACCCTCAGACACCACTACTTCTTAAAGACAGAAAAGTATATACAGACACACAGGGAAATACTTACTGCACATTCAACATTTTCAGATTAGACAAAGTGCAGTTTTGACCAACTGCACTTTCGTTCTTCTGGTCTCGAGATACTGAAATTCGATATTCCAGTATTTTGAGATTCAGAAGAGAATCCATATGTACATGTTAGGTATGTGTGTGTTATGTTTTTGTGCATGTATGTACATACACACGCATATATATTATATATAAAAAATGTATGCGCATGTATGTATGTAATTATATATATATATATATATATATATATATATATATATATATATATATATATATATATGTATATTATGTCTCAATGCATACACACAAGCGCACATGCATGCTCACACTCATGCACAAAAAGGATATGCATGTTTACATACGGATACAGAGGTTAATCTAAAAAGAAAATTTTAAATGGGTTGACAGCGAATTTGTTACAGAAATGGTTGGCAATAAGTATTTTACTAAATAAAAAAAAGCTTTTTTTTTTGGCAGAAGGGCTACACCTCCCAAACCAAATTATACTTATATATACTAATTCAGAGATCACACAACTAAAAGGGAAAAAGGAAACGTCTCTAAATTCCACTTCCTCACATCTCGCAATGGTTTTCATTCTGTGAACTTTGAATCTGCCAAATCAACTGGCTGGTTCACAATATGACCAAAAAATTTAGACAAATGAAAGTTGTACCATACAGACATACTATATTATATGAACAGCAGCATTGCTTATGTTGAATCTCTGTATAGTGGACAGCTGTTTTGTAGATGGTCTGGTCGCCAAGACAGATGAATGACGGTTGTGTGAGATCATAATACCAGGGGCTGGGGAATATGCCTTTTTCCAGGTATTCTGCAATTTCTCGAGTTAGAATACATAATTACTGGGGGGTGGAAACACTAGAGGGGCATGCCCCTGCAAACAACCTTATCTTGCAGCTGCATGCTCCAAGCTCATTATGCCTCTAAGCATTGGCAGTTGACATGCAACTTTTTTTTTTTTTTTACTCTAACATCGATGCTTCAGTATGCATGTGTATGTGGCATCATTTATATGGCTAAAAGTTAATCTTCAAATGGGCTAGTACAGGAAAGGACCCCTCCCAAGATTCTCTCCAGTCTGGAACCTGGCTAATCCTTTCTCAAGATCAGTGGAAATCGACCTCATTGAGGCCGATGGGGTCACTATGGCTTCAAACTCTCTGTCTGCAGTCTCTTGGACTTGTAACGCCTGTAATTGTCCCATCTTCCTCATTTTAACATGGACGCCTGAAGCAAATGGATCGCATAAGAAATGCCCTACCTGCACTAAGGCTTTGATTTTTTTTTATCAAGGGGAGATGCCTTTAATTTACAACCTACTTAGACATTTTTTTTTCTAAAGGTTAAGCAGCATTTGCATGAACAGACATCACAGTCTTCACCTAGGCACGACAAGCACTTTGAATGGAAATCTCTGGATGATCCAGCTCTGATGCACCTTTTGCACAAATGCAAAATGAATAGCATCGGAACCACTAGATCTAAGGATTTAAATTTTGCTTGTGACCTAAACAGAACATGTTGGCAAGACAGATGTGTGTCTCAGAGGATCCCCACGCACTGGAACAAGCTCCCCATCCACATGAAACAGAGTGCACTCCTAACCCTATTTAAGTATAACCTTGACCAATCAATGGGAATTTGGAAAATCACCCAGGGCTGGTCCACATTTCTCTGATAGAGAATAACTATGCCTAAAGTATCATACCCCCCCCCCCACATAACCTTTAGAAACTTACTAACATACCCAATCCTAATAAATGTCCATGACACACAGGAACACAACTGGGATGGGTTCAGCTAGGATTATAAAAGCCCTGGTGGTCACTAGCCTGGTATATACCGATATCTGTACCTATATATACACACCTTCATATGTATATGTGAAGAATATATATTTGTGAGTGTGCACACACAGGGCACTTTGAACTCCATCATACCTATCTGTTTATGTCCAGCATCCTTCTGCCTCCAAGGGATATCTGCAACACCAAATTCAGATACAGGTAGACCATGCAAATTCTGCATAGAAGGTATCTCTACTGGGAAATAAACCAGATAAAGCATCGTGAAGAAACAACACTAGCTGCTGCACCACTGTAGTCACCCATTTTACCTTTCATTCTATACATATTTGGTAGTACTAGTGGTCAAGTCCAAGAAATGCACAAAATAAGAACATCCTCAAATGTAATTTTCAGACAGACAGTCAGCAAAATGTCACCTTCACCTCAATATGCCAAGGAAAGGACTTTTCTTGAAAGCAACAAAATGAGAACTCACATAATGGAGGACTTACAGGATTTTCAGGGCAATTTAGGCTCACAGCCATCAATGCATACATACAACAGAAAAACAGTCTCTGTGGTGTCCCTTGCCGTCTCACAAACCCAGTATGTCAATATACTGGGTCCAACAACAAATAATGAGGAAATGTCTGTGTGTGGAAGATCTAAGATTCCCTACAGTTCTGGCACCTAATAAAAACAGGTTTGTTTATGTGCATTAACCCACCGGCTGTTTCGTGCAGGAATAGGCATAGTCAGACTAACTGCCATACCTAATGGCTGTGATGTAGCTGCAAATGATGCATGCCAGATATGCCATGCAGCTTTGCCTGTGACTTACTGTAATTGTAGTTTACTCTCTTCCTCAATGTAGTGTGATCTCATTCATACTGTAATTGTAGTTTACTCTCTTCCTCAATGTAGTGTGATCTTGGAGTTGGTACACTTAAATTAGGGGGGGGGTGCCCCCCAACAAAAGTGAAGGAAAACTAATTTATATTTGTGTGTGTGTGTAATAAAAAAATGAATAGCAGGAGCATTTATGTTGTGATGAGGGCTGCATCACATAAATAACAAGAATGTTAGTTTTGTTAAATTGTCAAGCACATTTCTTTTAACTTTTGCAATCACTTTCTTTTAATGAATTTCTTTCCATTTACAGAAAGTTACCACGTCCGCGGTATGTGCTTGCTAATCCTGATAAGTATTCATGCAGAAAAATACAGGACAATGTTTATTCATGACAGCACTTTAACGTCACCCTGCTGCTGGGTGTTGGGCGGTGCTTGCTACTGCGCATCTTAAGTTAATACACATCAACAAAGCTATAAAAACCACACTGTGAATATCCCACCTAACAACTGGCGGTAGAAATAGTTTCTTTAAAAAACTTTAGAAAGAAATCCACTGGAAACTGATGCAGAATAAGGTGAAGTCCCAAGACTGGAAAAGCTCCCTTATCAGCCTCAACAAAAAGTTGAGATCCCTCATCAAATCCTCTAAAGCTAGCTATGAAAGCAATAGCTGTTGGCTCAGTATAGGAGGTACCATTGTGCAGTAGCTCAGAGCAAATCTGGTTATTGCAGTGGAGATTCTTTACATAACTATAGAAGGCCTTGTAGTTGTCTTTACTATCTGCTGCAATTCTGTTTTCATAGCGAGCTTTAAAGATCTGATGAGGGATCTCAACTTTTTGTTGAAGCTGATAAGGGTCTTTTTCCAGTCTTGGGACTTCACCTTATTCCACATCAGTTTCCTCCTCCTGTTGTAGAGTTTGTTTATGGCAGGCGACCACCAGATTGGCTTCTTTTTTTTTGGAGGAGAGCATCTTGGTTCTATTGAGTATGGTGAGATCGATGCATTTGTGTACGTGTTCGTACATTGCACTGGTGTATGATTCGGGCATCATACAACTATTCTCCATTTGCATGGGTGCCGTGAAGTTAGCCACCTCTGTTTTTAGGAGCCCAAAGTTAGCTTTGGAGAACTTTTTCATGGTGGTGACATTTGCCGGGGGGGGGGGGGAGGTGTGGATTATCAAGGTGATTATTTTGTAGTTGGATCTAACTGGGGAGGAGTTGACTGTTTGTGTACAGCAATGGTCGCCCATGTTAGTAATGGCCAGGTCTGCCTATTAATCCATCACTGTGACAGACAAGTTTAGGACTTAAAACTGTCAGAGAAGAAAGCACCTCTACTGAAATACCTTCATCCAGAATTAATTTTTGGGGAAATTTACAGTACCTGGGCTCCAGATGGCACAGCAGTAGAGAAATCCAGCCCCTCCAGAGGATTATAAACTTTGAGGACCAGACCCATTCGTTGTGCACATTCCCTTTTCCCACTACAATCAGAAGCTATGGAGTGACAGTGTCACGGTTATCCACCTCACAACCTTACAGAGTATATCATTCAACAAATGGTACATAGCCCATTCTTCATCATGGAACAATGTCAAGTCCAGAAAGTACACCTTTCCAGCCAATATACGAATGCGGATTTTTGGGTATCAAAATGTCTCTTTACAAACTCACTCAATTTTGTCTTCACAATAAACTTGCATCAAACTGTCATTCAAGTTCCATAATGAAAGCAGATGTTGACGGAACCCATTTGTTTAAACTGCCTCCAAGCTTCACCAGATTTGATTGCTTCCAGAACAGTAACTTAATAAAATACATTAGAAAAAGGTCATGCAATTGTCCTCAAACAATTAAATAAAAGATTTATTTACATGATGTCGAAAGATTTTACTCTAACATATTCTGGAAGAATCACACCAAGTTCTTGTAAGCAAATAAAACAGCTTTATTTTACATGCATGGAGACCTGCTACATGATAGTAGTATGCCAGCAGTCTGGCTCCTTGTACTTTGAGTTCTACTTTTATAGACCCTCCTGCACGTATATACACGTAGCACACAGAACATTCATTAGAAGTGATAGTTTGATTACTTGTTTTTACCAGCCAGTACCACAGTTATTCTTGCACCATTAACTTTCTTATCAGCAGTTTAAGATTAACTTCTGCATTCCTCAGTGATCAACATTTTCCAGAACATTTCAGTTTGCACGCAATGAACATTTTTCTGCTTAACCCTTTATATACAGAATACAAAATATGTTGAACTTCAGTATTTTTCCACATTTCCCCCCTACAACATTTTGTATACCGTTTATTTTACACAATCCCAGATACGTTTTATTCCTTCTCATAATCACAAAAATATGCTTTTGTAGCATTGGCAGAGATAACCTTCGATATTATCATTTTGATACATGGTATGCAACAGCAGCCAAGCAGCAAAAATATGACTGCACCAACACATACAGCAATTAAAATGTTCATCAACACAGAACCCCAGTTTCCAAACAGGTTTTGGAAAAAGTCAGTCAAGGGGTTTGGACCAGGTTTAGTCAGTTCAGAAACTTGTTGAATTATTTCAAGATGGCTCTGAATCGCATGCTCGTTATCAGGAATGAACGAGCAGCACTCCTCGTGTATGAGAGCGCAAGTACCTCCTTTCGCCGCTAGGGTGAAATCGAGCGCCATACGGTTCTGCAACACTACTGTTCTCATCGCCGTTAATTCGTCCGTCACCAATTCTAGCGCTGAAAATGTCGCATTACTCAGAGTCTCTAACAGTTTTGACAGTTTTCTCAGTTCCCAGATGGATTTTACTGTCCCATACGCTGGCAAAATACCAGCCCAAGCAATTACATCATCACCTAGGTCCATATGCGAGAGTCCTTTGCTGCTGACGTGCACCAAGTCATGGTGATAAATCCATGACGCATCAAGGTTACCTACGGGATTAATAGGTTTATTAAGAGAACGTGCATTTTGTATTTTACCTTGAGGTAATGCATGTACATGTCTGTTAGCTGGTATCAGATATCCCAAAAAACAACTTCCTGACCAGCCATATGGTAACCATTTATATGCTTTCCTACCACAAATAAAATAACAATTATTCGTTTTGATGGTGATATTGGTTGGAAATTCATAACTCCCATTTGGCTTTAGCCCCTTAAATAACAGGCCATATACATACAGCATTTCTTCAACAAAACTAGTATCATTTACATTGATGTCTTTTTTTATAGCTCCAAACTTGGTCTCACACTGCCCTTCTAGGGTACAATTATGAACTATTGTCAAATTACATTGGCTCAGCCCCACCTTAACTTTTCCAATCTTTTGAAAACACGCTGTTCCGTTTTGGCGCCCCAGAAGAGGCAGCGCCACCTTGTCTCTCAGTGGTACTTCTGTGGTTTCAAACAACAAATTATTCCAAGTATCATTTGTTCCCAGAGGGTCTGTCCCTAACATTAAGCCACTATGTACAGTAGGTATTGCAGTACATACCCAACAATTTGAGACATTCATTGAGGATGCATATGCATATTTAATCGCTTGATATGTATTAAAGTTTGGATGTCAGCTGGTGTGTTTGTCTCTTTTTGAATGGCTAGCTTCATTAAAAAACAGAAATATTACAATCACAATAGTTATAAACAATAAAATATTGCAATAGAACCATTTTCTCTTATTCTCATTATTGTCCTTCATGGTTACTGCTGTCTGTTTGTTCCTCAGGGGAATTTATATTTTTATCGAACTTAAAATGTTTTACAATTTTACAATGTGTTAGGTGGATCCATGAGGACCTTTCTTTAATCCGAACTGCCGTTGGAGTTGCGATCAACACCTGGTAGGGGCCCTCCCATTTGGGGGCTACCCAATTCTTTCGCTTCACGATCTTGACCCAGACCCAGTCCCAGTCGCCGGGTCCGATTTCCATGATTTTGTCGTCTCTTGAACCTGAAAAATAATCATTCGTTAAACAGCTGTTAGTATTGGTCAGCATTTTCCTCATGTAATCTGCTATCTCCTCACCCCCCTCACGTTCCGCAGGCAACAAGTTTTGCCACTGCGGGACGTAATAAGGTCTCCCGTACAATAACTCAAATGGGGTGACTCCTTTTGAGGTGGGAGTTGTCTGCATGGAAAGGAGGGCTAGAGGTAGACAGGTAATCCAAGACTGATGTGTCTCAGCCATGAGTTTTCTTAACTTGCCTTTTAGAATGCCGTTGTGGCGTTCCACCAACCCTGCTGACTGTGGGTGATAGGCACAATGGTGTTTCAGTTCAATTTGGAAAACTGTAGACAGTTTCTGAATGATCTGATTGACAAAATGCGTGCCGTTGTCAGAGTAGATGCGTGTAGAAGTCCAAAGTGCGGGACGATGTGATTGACCAAAATTTTAGCCACTGTTTGAGCATCCGGATGTGTCACCGGAAAGACCTCAACCCACTTAGTAAATGCATCTACTATCACTAACACAAACTTCTTTAGTTGTGCCGGGGTCAATTCGATGAAGTCCATACATATTGTATGAAATGGATAGGGGGGTGTTGGAAATGATGCCGGGGCAACTCTGACCCCTCCCCCGTGGTATTTAGCACATACTATGCAGGATAGACAAAAACGTTTTGCATATGCAATGAAACCCTTGGTCCTAAAGGTAAGGTGGATAATTCTAACCATAGCTGCAGGGCCCAGATGGGAAGGGCCATGCACGACTAGTGCTGCATACCTAAAAAGATTAGTAGGCAAAACATATTTATTATCTGGTCCCACATAGATTCCCTTGTTCTGTCTAACACCATACCTAGTCCAGCGTTGTTTTTCCTGTACTGTGCTAAGTTCCTGCATGACTTGTAAGGTTTGTAAATCAAACTTATCTGTTGGTTGCAATTCTGTAGGTGTGGTTTCGAGTGAAAAGGTACTGGACATAGCTGCCTCTTTGGCTGCTTTGTCTGCTAGGGCATTACCAAGTGATACCGGGTCCTTAGCACGGGTATGAGCAGCACATTTACAGATGGCCAAACCCCGTGGCCGTTGAACGGCTTGTAGTAATTCAAGGATTAGTTCTTTGTGCATGATGTCTTTCCCCGAGGTTGTAACCATCCCCCTATTTTTCCATTGCTGAGCAAACACATGTACCGTAGAGAAGGCATATTGACTATCCATATAGATAGTGACATTCCTATCCTCCGAAAGGAGACATGCCCTTGTCACAGCAATCAGTTCCGCTGCTTGAGCGGATAAGTTCCAGGGGAGTGGTCTTGCCTCTATTATCTGAGTTGCAGTAGTAGCTGCATACCCTACCTGTGTGGTGCCTGTTTCTGTTTTGCGTGCTGACCCATCTACAAACAGTGTCCAGTCCGCATGTAGTAAGGGTTGATCTTTAAGATCCGGTCTTGGTAGAACTTTAGAATGTATGAGATCTAAACATACATGCGGGATACCGTCTTCAGCAATGGGTAGCAATGTCGCTGGGTTTAAGGTAGTGCATCTCTCAATTGTCATGTGTGGCTGTGATAACAGCGTAGTCATACAAGATAAATGTCTGCTAGGTGACAGAAATGTTAACTTGTCCTGCAGAAGGATGACTGCTATGGAGTGCGGGACTTTTAACGTAAGATCATGGAACAATACCAACGTGGCAGATGCTTGTACCGCCAAAGCGGCTGCAATTACTGCTTGCACACAGTGTGGTAATGCTCGTGCTACTGAGTCTAATTTGCTAGAGTAAAATGCCAATGGTCTTACTTATCTCCATACATTTGCATTCAAACAGATGTCAAATCCCTGCTTGCAATCTACAGTCTGTATAAAGGTCTTACTGTAATCTGGAAACCCCAATGTCGCTGACCCAGCTATCAGTTGCTTGATTCTAGTGAATGCCTGTACTGCCTTGTCTGTCCAGTGCAGCAAATCTTTTGCCGCCATCGGTATTGCAAAAATTAAGTCTGATAGCGGGTGCACTTCTTCGGCATAGTTGGGAATCCAACTACGACAGAAGTTCGTAATGCCTAAAAAGGACATCATTTCCTTTTTTGTAGTTGGCATGGGTGCTTGTAAAATAGCATTCTTTCTACTGTCATCTAATCGCCTGCCCTTCCCAGAGATAGTATAACCCAGGTAACGTACTTCTAATTTACAAAATTGTAACTTAGACTTATTTACTTTATGTCCTTCGTGTGCCAGAAAGTGTAGTAGTCGAATAGTGTCGGACTTACAGAGTTCTTCCGTAGTCGCGGCCAGGAGGATATCATCCACGTACAGCAGTAGGTGGCACCCTTGGGCGGGTTGGAACTGAGCCAAATTGATGGACATCTCTTCTGAGAAGATGGTCGGACTGTCGCAGTATCCCTGCGGTAACCTGGTATAGGTATAACGCTTGCCCATAAACGTAAATGCAAACCAAAATCTACTATCTTCCTGTAAGGGAATAGAGAAAAAGGCATTACTGATATCAATTACAGAAAAGTAGTTATCCGTAGGAAGGATATCGTTCAGCAGAATAGACGGATCTGGGACCATGGGGGCCAGAGGTACCACTGCGGCATTTATTGCCTGTAAGTCTTGTACCATCCTCCATGTCCCATCCGTTTTTTTTACTGGAAATAAGGGCGTATTACACGGTGAGTCTGTGCACAGAATTAATACTCCAGCTTTCAAAAGTGCTGTGATTACCGGTAAAATGCCCTCCTCTGCCTTTCTGCTCAAGGGATACTGCCGTTTATAAGGTCTAAATTCTGACTTGGGTGTAATCTTTACCTGTCCTGCCATTCTAATCAGTCCGATATCGTGCTGACCCTGCGACCATAATGAGTTTGGAATCCTCTGCAATTGAGATTCCTCCATGGGGGTAAGGAGACATAGTCATAATGTCCCAGGGGGTTGTATCGGTTCGTCTTCCCAGAGGTGCACGGTCGGTCTGGCTTGTGTAACCCAGTTAAGTTTTTGAACCTGAACGCCTTTACCTGCCAACTGTTCTGGTGTCCATCCTACCCATTCAGTTATTTTCTTACCCACGAGGTACCATGACATTCCTTCACCCTCCGTGACTGAAATATGTGTGGTTAATTCATTCTTATACAGCAGCTGCATATCCCTTGTTAGGCTACATGTGACTGCAGAATTACCTAGTGTGTCCCAAAAAAGGCTATGCAATACTAGTTTGGTGCCTTTAAAACTAAGAAATTTCTTTTCGTATTCTAAATCAGGTCCGGCACATCTTCTGTAATACATTGTGCAATGTAATGGATCTGACACCTTCGGATTTTTTATGCCGTATTTGCTTAATGCCAAATTTGTAAGATCTGACACTACACTGTGGGGGCCTGTCTCTATCAAATCATTACTATACCAGTAATGTAGATCTCCCTGCCCCTCTAGTAGCATTGCACTATTTGGTTCAATTCTCCTTGCCACCATCCCAGTGGAGGTTGGGACGGCTGCTATGCCGAACACTTGCATTAAATCTTTTCCTAGTAAATTTACTGGGCAGATTTTTGAAATTATTACTCGGAACCGTATGGTTTGGTTCGTCTCTGGGTCGGTAAACCACAGAGGTTTGGACAATGGCTCTTTGTAAATACGACCATTTGCTGCTTTTACAAGCACATATTCATCCGAGGTAACATCGGATGATATGGCAGTACTTCTGACTAATGTTCGTGAAGCCCCTGAGTCACAAACGAATTCTATGTCTCGGCCCTCAACTTGCAATGTGATCACTGGTTGGGATTCCAATTGCATAGTTGATGCTAGTGCTGTTAGATTTACCATTTGATATTCCTCATTTTCTGCCATTTCCTGTCCCCACCCATCGTCTTCACTTGTACCTACTTCCCCATTCTCACTTTCTTCTTCTTCCTCATACCCTCCATCTACGTCTTTCTGACCATCATAGTCATGTGGTACCACCGGAAGCAACCATCGGTTTCTCCGGTCCTCTGCAATCTCTGGCAAAATGTCCCTTCTTACTGCACTTAAAACATTCCCCCCTTTTTTGCCTACCTTCGAAATCCTCAGAATGACTTGCGCCTCCCCGTCCTCGTCCTCTTCCCCTGCCACGCCCTCTTCCGCGATTCGCGGAACCTTGAACTAACATTAAAGTTCCATCTTCACTAACTGTAAAAGTCTGGGCTTGTTTATCTTTTTTTTCCTTCAGGTATTTCTCAGCATGTCTAGCATACTCCATAAGGGGCTGTAGACGCGCTGCCCTATGTGTGATCATATGCTTTTGTATAAAATTACCAATGGCTGTCTTGCAGCCCTTTAGGAATGCATTTTTCAATTGCTGTTCATAGGGCGAGTCATTTTCCTGATTTTCTACCTTAATCAACCCACTATGAGCATCAAAACATTGTGTGAGACGATGTAGATAATTGTCTACAGTTTCATTATCTGATTGAATGCATCGATTAATGCAAGTCCAATCTGCCTTGGGCTTCCAATGTTCTTCTATTTTATCTAAGAGAGTCTTTATTCTGGTTCTACACACTTCGGAATTAAACGGCAAGGCTCCTCCTTCCCCTGTTAACAGGGGGTCCCAACTTCCGCAAATAAGGTGCCAATCTGGTCCTAGAATTTGCCTTATTACTTGTTCAAATTCTACAGCGTTTAATCTATAACTCATTCTCATGCCCCCTACGTCTGTACGGAATTTACGCATATCTACTTTCGGATGGGGAATCCCATCTACCGCTTTTCTGATGTCATTACGGGTCCACGGTCGGTAGACCAATATTGTAGGACCCTCGCCTTCTGCGCCTGCTTGAGTATTTGCCACCTCTATCAGCGGGTATTCCTCTCCTTCCTGATCTACCTTTTCCTTAATTTTCCAGTGCCCTTCTATCCTAATACTTCCGCTGCGTAAGTCAAGAGTGTTGTCGGGCTCTCTCTGTAATATACTTGGCTTGGGGGGGGCCACCCACCGAAGCCTGGTATTGTGGTGGGTCCTGGTCGGGGTGCACCTCAATAACCTGTGCAGGGTCTGGATACTGGATGGGAGGGGCCGAGGGATTTTGGTGACTACGACTGACTGTGGAAGTTTCATTATCTTCCTTTTGAACAAAGTACACATCTCTTTCACTTGAATTACCACACCATTTTTTCAAATTTTGTTCCCTATGTCTCTTATTTGCTTCCTCCAGCCATTTCTGTGCCTGGGGAAACCCCACCTTCTTTTGATTCCTTGTCTTATTTCCTGCCTGTTTACGCAGTAATCTTACTAGATTTTGACATTCTGCCTTATTTAAACATCTACTAAACCCATGATCTTTTTTCCATTTATCTAAATATTTTACATTCTTTGGATGTAAATCAAACATAAACTTTTCATCTTCAGTTTTGTCGCCTTTGGCTAACTGGTTCCTGTTCCCATTTCTCTTACGAGAAACTATTCCTGTTCCTGAGATCTCTTGTATATGGAATCTATTCACATATACTCCTTATACTTGAGAAAATTAAATTTCTCCCTTGACTAGTCCCTTAAAATTTAGACAAAAATTCCAATCAAAAACAAAAAATAACTTTTTGCTTACCTTTGTGATTCCTCCGCCCTGTTTCGCTGCCACCTCACGGATTGAATCTGGAAAGAGTGACTGGCCTCTAATTTCGACCTGTTTCAGTCGGAGGTCTTTCGTTCGAGGAGAGCCTGATTCCTCTCCACCTGTGCAGGTTTTCAGCCTCTCTTTGTTCAATTCGCGCCGTGCAGGGGCCGCCCTAACATTGGGCGCCAGTTATGTCGAAAGATTTTACTCTTCTAACATATTCTGGAAGAATCACACCAAGTTCTTGTAAGCAAATAAAACAGCTTTATTTTACATGCATGGAGACCTGCTACATGATAGTAGTATGCCAGCAGTCTGGCTCCTTGTACTTTGAGTTCTACTTTTATAGACCCTCCTGCACGTATATACACGTAGCACACAGAACATTCATTAGAAGTGATAGTTTGATTACTTGTTTTTACCAGCCAGTACCACAGTTATTCTTGCACCATTAACTTTCTTATCAGCAGTTTAAGATTAACTTCTGCATTCCTCAGGTGATCAACATTTTCCAGAACATTTCAGTTTGCACGCAATGAACATTTTTCTGCTTAACCCTTTATATACAGAATACAAAATATGTTGAACTTCAGTATTTTTCCACACATGAAAATAAGAACCAACTTGTTTATAACAATATTACAGTACAAATAAGGTTAAGGGCATGCTAATGAAGGAATTCATGCGGGGTTTGTGACACAAAAGCGCACCTTCACCAGCTGAGAAGCAGTGCAGAAAATTTGCATTCTTACGATAAATGCGAGCATCCAAGGTGATTTAGTCTGTATTTGGCAATCATACAATGGTGGCGTTAATGGGAAACAAAGGGGTTACAGTGTCTCCCAAGCAAATTTGTTTGGTTCTAGGGCAGACAGATGAACTAATCAGGAGAGTAGCTGGTTTCCAATGCATCGAGATGGTGGCAGCTTCCTAGGAACTGATGACTTAAGGTGACGTTTGTACAAAGCATCAAGAACTGGACAAGAGTCAGTGTTGACTCCCGAGGCATTTGAAGAGCCTGTGGTAAAGCAATGATATATCAAGAAAAAAACAACATGGAAAGCAAAAACTTGTGTACTAGTAAAGTAAAACACTAACGTCTGGAGCCATATAAGACACCATATAAAGCTTTGCAGTATCGAAGCACTTGAGACAAAAACTTTTTATAAAATTTACTCCCTTCCTTTACAACACAATTTGTAGTTTGACCGCTTTAAGGAAGGTACCATTATGTTTATAGGGAATTTTTCATAAACAAAGACATTAGCTGTTGCATTTAAGAAGTGGAAAGCCATAACTACATTACATAATCATTCACTAATATTATTATTCATATACGCCACTAAACATACCAAATTCTCTTACCAGTAAGCACATCACTGGTAACAGGATTAAGTCTATTACCCCACAGTGCACCAGAAAACAAGCAACAGATCATCACAGTAATCAACTTCTCTGGGACCACACAGACTCCATAATATTCTGATCATAGTTGCACATTTTAGAAGATAAAGCGTCTTCTCATAAAAGGGTAAAGGAAGTCCTCAACCTTGCCATCCCATGTCTAAGCCAAATAATTTCCTCATCTGTATAAAATACCACCTTGGGTCTCCACTATAGAAAAATCACAAGTCTACTAGTAGTAACCTGGTAAACAAAATATCTACGTATATACGTAAATACATGAAAGAAAACAAAACAGAATAAGTTAACATTTTACACACAGACACACACTCACTGATGTCAACATAACAAAAAGAAAACTTTTATACATTTTACAAATGTGTTTTTTACTAAATGACAGTCAAGCAGAACATCAAATACTTAAAAATGTAAAATAGAATAAAAACTGCACCAAAAGCTCACACACCAAAGATTTTATTTAAACAAAAAAGTAAGCACTTTTGCAACTAACCAAGTCGCTTCATCAGACAGCTAAGTAAAATACTATAAAACATTTAAATAAATAAAAGACATGTCAGGCGATGAGCACTGCTAAGGTCATTGGTTATAGTTAATTAACAAGCTGTCATGATTAGTTAAATTAAAAACACATGAGTGCTATACATTGTATAGCCTTACTAAGCTCTTATAAAAGTAGAGAAAGCATTTCACATAACAATAACACTGCACATAACAACAAGCTAACCATTTCTGTATATATCATACTAAAAATTAAAGCTTCCAAGGACAGGTTACTAGAATTTATGTGGCAATGGACATGCTTTGAGAAAAGGTTTAAGGGAAGCAATGCCATTCTCTTGGCCAAATTAGATTGGTTACAAGAAAATATTATTGTGTTATGATAAGAAACTACAGGCTCTAAAACTCAAGAAGTTACACAGGGATAAAAGGGATTTTGATAACAATCACGTTTTCTCCTGGCCAAGAGAAATTAACAGGCCCTTAGCCACAGTTAATGAAGGCATAACCTCCATTCAGCCAGACTCTATGCAAGGTCAGACTAGAGCAACAACCATTCGTACTATGTCTACAGCACAAGCATCACCTCCTCCCCGACCCTCAGCCGAAGCAGTGGCTGAAACAGTAAACGTTAGAGAGAATCTGCTAACGGAAGCAGCAACCGCCAATAACTGCCACAGAGCTACGATACAGGAACCTACTGCTGGCCCTTCGACAACACAAAGGAATCTACATGGCACTTTTTTAGGGACTCCAGAAGATACACAAATTACTTTGAAGAATCCACTACCCATCACGGCACGACTGAGAAGCCTAATCAATCAAGACAAGAGAGCATGGAATGGAATCCGAATCATACCAAGCGGAAACGAATGTAAGCCACAATCTGATTTTTAACATTTCTTCTCTTAGGCTCACTAGTGAACACGTTGCGCTATTGAATAAAGGACTGTCCTTTGTTCCAGATAAACGAGCCAACCCAGTTACTATGTTAAAAGACTTGAGGTTATTGGGAAGGAACTTCTCTGAAAAAAGTTTTTGCTTCTGGGGTAAACAATGCTGAAGTACACAAGCGTTATCAGAAACCAAGTACTTTCATCCCTACTTCGCACCCTGAGATACAAACTTTTATTAGTTTGTGAACGAGATTTTAGATCTCTTTTTTCTAAAGGTACTAATACTCAATTTTATAATTTATCAAGCAATGAAAATAATGCCTTACATGAACTAGTTAATATGAATTCCACTGAAATCAAGCAGGCCGATAAAGGTGGTGGAATTGTGTTGCTTGATACCGAGTTGTATTTACAACAAATGAATGATTTACTGAGTGCATCTGATACATATCAATGTATTGCTTTTGCAGCTGTTAAAAGGTATTATTGACAAGGTTTCTTTTTTAATTTTTGATTTACTTATGACAGGTATGATAGATGAAGATTTATTTAATTTTTTTAACACTCAGTATCCCATTATTCCCAGAATTTATGGCCTTCCGAAGATATATAAACATGCCACCATACCACCCAATGAGACCTATTGTATCAGGTGCTGGATGGTGTACAGAAGCACTATTCATTTATGTAGAAGGCAATTTACATACATTACTTAATGACTGCTACACCATTCTCAGGGAAACCAAAAGCTTTCTTGAAAGACTACATAATAGATTAGAGACTATTGATTGTGAGTATATATTGTGAGTATATGTTGATTACTAAGAACATCAAAGCATTACTTACATCTATACCCAACAATTGGGGAGTTGAGATGATTAGAGAGTTTCTCAATATCAATCACTTTTTTGATAATAATAAGATTGAACTTATATGTGCCCTATTAGATATTATCTTAGAGAACAATGTTTTTGTGTTTAATAATGAGTTCTTCCTTCTGAAGGTGGGCGTGGCTATGGGCACAGCTTGTGCCAATAGCTATGCCAACCTAGCTTTAGTTTGCTGGGAACAGTCTCATCTCCTGACAGAGATAAACCCTTTTTTTCAACACATTCTCTGGTATGTCCGATTTGTGGACGACGTTTTCCTTCTGTTGAAGGGAAACAATCAAGAATTGGATGAATGTGTCAAATACATTCACACTACTACTAGGTTTTTGAAATTTACTTATCAATGTTCGTAGAGTGAAATTAATTTTTTAGATGTATTAGTTAAAAAATCAGAACAGAAATTGAATAGTAGTATTTACAGAAAGCCCACGAGGAAAAATGCTGTGTTGCACAGGTCCAGCATGCATCCTAGACACATTTCTAAGAACGTTGTCAAAGGACAAGTTTATAGGATTTTGAGACTACACAGCGACGACCAAGCAGCACAGCTAGCTCTGGAAGTAGCTAAACAAAAATTTTTAGATAGAGGGCATAGTGCACAAGACATTGACGGTGCCATTACTGAAGCCTGGAGCCAACGCAGTGGCAGATGCAAACCATATCTCAGTGAAAGTCAATCTTTGGATTCAGGGAAGAGACTGGAGTGCAACACCAATGGTTTTAGGGTTATTATGCAATATTCCAGTGATATTAATGAATATACCAACATCATTAAAAAACACTGGAGTATTTTAGAAGAAACACCTGGGTTGACAGAAATTTGGAAAATCCCCCTCTTATGTTTAGGAATAACATCTCACTGAAACAGCATCTGTGCAATAAAAGGAGATCACAGCATACTGGTAAAAATTATCGCTTTGGCACATTTTCTCACAAGCATTGCATAACCTGCCAACACATTCATGTTAGTACCAGTTATACCCATCCATCTTTAGGCTTTAACATTAAGAGCAAATGCTTTGCCAACTGCAGCACTTCTAATGTAGTATACTTCTCTTTCCGTGTGTCCTGGCATTCATTTTATGTAGGAAAAACTAATAGAATGTTCAAAGATAGAGTGCTTGAACATATTAGCGATATCAAAAATAAGAAAGACAGCAGTGCATTAGCTAACCATGTAAGCTGTGAAGATCCTACACATATTTTTAAATTTTTTGTGATACAAGTAATACATCCTGACATCAGAGGGGGCAACACTGAGAATCACACAAAGCATTCAAGAATGGATACTGAAGTTCAATGAATTTAAAAATGTTATGAATATAATGTGCCATATGGAAATAAGCACAATTAGAATGAGAACAACTAGAAAAACATCATATTATATTGTATGGGATAATTTACAAAATTTGTTAAAAATATTCTAATTTCAATAGCACGGTATTTTAGTTTAATTAATTGATCTGATTGTAGTGGATGTCTTTGTAAATACTTTAGTTGTTTTGTTGAATATTATAATAATACCTAATTTTAATTACTTGTATAAAATTGTTATGATATTTCTCTTATATGTTAAAACAATAAACCTGTTTTGAAAAAAAAAAAGAATGGATACTGAAGCTTAATGCTGAACCCCCCCAGGTTTGAATGGCATTGCTTCCTTTAAACCTTTTCTCAAAGCAAGTCCATTGCCACAAATTCTAGTAACCTGTCCTTGGAAGCTTTAATTTTTAGTGTGATATATACAGAAATGGTTAGCTTGTTATGTGCAGTGTTATTGTGTGAAATGCTTTCTCTACTTTTATAAGAGCTTAGTACGGCTATACAATGCACAGCACTCGTGTTTTTAATTTAAACTAGTCATGACAATTTTTTAATTAACTATAACCAATGACCTTAGCAGTGCTGATCACCTGACATGTCTTATTTATTTAAATGTTTTATAGTATTTTACTAGCTGTCTGATGAAGCGACTTGGTTAGTTGCAACATTTTTGTTTAAATATAATCTTTGGTGTGTGAGCTTTTGGTGCAGTTTTTATTCTATTTTACTTCATTTTCTCTGCAGTTTGCTCTGTTTTCCTGTTTCCTTCCTGTTTCCCTGGAGCTGCTTTATCTTTTACTTCATGTAAACCTATTCAGTTTTTCTCTAACACAGTACGGGTAGAGTCCAAGTAAGATTATCAAAAATGTCAAGTCCACGTAGAATTTAAATAAAATTATTAAAAACTTACAAGCTTATACTTTTCTACATCAGTAATAAAAAATGTTACTGTATGACATACTTAGAAAGTTCCCTGCCAGGATCTAGAACTGTGTGCTATCAGTTTAACTACCTTAAAGTAATTATGCACCCAAGGCAAAATGCTAACTATTGCAGAAAGCCATAATGATCCAACATGGAGGTCTTCTGTACTTACTAAAAGATACACAGGAAGATGAACCCAGTCCACTAATTTAGATAACTAGTTTGGTTAAAGGAGGAAAATGGGTTTCTGTTTCAAAATGCTCAACACTTGAGGCTGTTTTCTCCCTGTCTGAAAAAGATTTGTCAAGCAGCGATCATCTAAACATATAAAAGTTATCCATCTGACTGTTTGCCCGAGAATGTACAATGCCTAACCGTACTGCGGTAGCTTCCGTTTTAAAAATCAATCATTACGCTGTTGGAAAACTTGCTTCAGTCTCAGAAATAATTACGTCAAGACTAATAAATAGTCCCCATAGTTTACCTAACATATCCTTTGGAATGCTTGCATATAACTGCCCATTCAGTGATGTCACAGCTCCCAAGTCCTGCCCAGGGCCATCTGCTCTTAAGGGGCACTGGCTCAGATTTTTTGCTAGAAGAGTTTGTTTACATTTTAGTACTCTAAGTCACATGTTCAGCTAGAGGCAAGGTTTTCAAATAGCCTTTTTAGCATACTGCAGGTCAGATTACACAAACTCTCAGTGGGGGGTTTTAGAGGAAATGCTTAGAACTTGCAGCTGCTGTTTGTCCTTTTGCATTTTCCTTCCCCCACTCATGAGCAATTAGATTAGCGGAATGACTGGATTTTACTCAGCTAGAGATGCTGTCTTCTTGTCACACACAGACCTGGAGCCTCTTTAGCAATGAAGTGATAGCTACTTTACTATGTACTTGTTGCTTTGCAAATAAGTATTCAAGCCTAGGCAATACTATTTTTCATGCTTGTTGCTGCAAATGTTTTTCCCTCCACTATCAATTATTTTTCATATGGTGTGTTGTTAGTGTTGCTTGTGTGTGTGTGTGTTAGGGTTACCACCTGTCCCACTTTGCGAGGGACAGTCCCTCTTTGGCCAGTTGTGTCCTGCAAACAAACTGAACAAATGGCAAATGTCCTGATATCTTAGGACAAAAATATTTCCTATATTTTCTTTAATAGTAGCATAAAACAGTTATTTTGTATCTGAAACACCAAAATATTATAATAAACAGGATAAGCAACTCAAATGCTACAAGAATAAGTTGCTATACTGGCAAAAAGTAAATTTCTGTCCGTTGTACTGGCCGTGGGTATGTTTTGCCCTGCAAAATCCGACGTTCCTACCAAAAATGTCCCACTTTGGGCATTTGAAAAGGTGGCAACCCTAGTGTGTGTGTGTGTGTGTGTGATGATGTAGGTGCACTTTTATAGTCATACATATTTCCCTCATTTTACAGCACAGCATTGCTTTAGACAGTTGTGCCTTGCAAAGAAACATGCTGACTAACAAATGTCCAAATATTCCAAAATAATAAAATATTTTGCATCTTTTCTCTAAAAATGTCATGCAGCTTTCAAACTGAATATAATCACTGCTCTAAAAGTATTTTCTCGTTAGCTGATAATATGTATGTTGTCCTTCAGAAATCACACCATACCTATTTGTCTAATAGTGATTCCATCTTACTGGTTTTCTTTTCTCACTTTTTTTCTATCATTCACGGTGGTAAAATGTTTTCAGCTTTCACATCTTTCCTGAATGTTTGGCTGAAGTACAGTTAATTTACACTGATTAGCATTTGAAAGCTGAAGCAAATGCAGTCTATACATTTCACCATATACTTTTCAGTACCATTCCTAGTATATTATAGTAGATAATTACAGGGGTACTTTTACTAAGGCAGTACAAAGTAAGTGCTGCAGCCAAAAATCTCATGCCATCTATAACCCTATATTTTGACAAATAGCTACTTTTCTATGTATGTATGCATGCATGTAACACAATCTACATTTATATTCATGCGGTTGAAAATAACATCCTCTTCGTGTGTTACTGACAGACTTGAAATTCTAGGCATTTCTGAATGTCTATAAATTTCAAATATGATACATATCTGATAATGCAGACCGCAGTTCACAGACCTATTAATCACGTCTGTACATCGGTTACATGATAGCATCAAATAACACAGTGTTTAGTACAGAGAAGTAACAAAACCTAAAAACTTACACAGATGCAGTACTGTCATCTTGGAAGACTTAGCAGGACATGAGTGAGCAACGATATTTACATAAGGCCTACCAGTACACTTCTGGATGACCCAAACCATACAAACACACCCCAGGCCTGAATGAGAAATATTCTACTCACACAAAGTGTATTGCCTAGACAGCTACACTGCAGATATCATGCCAGTGATACAGTGTTCCCACTCTCACTGATATGACTGCATATCTCATGTCAGTGACAGAACAGTGTTCCCACTCATTATGTCATCTCTGGTGACTGCTCTCATTGCTGTGACTGCATATCTCATGCCAGTGAGAACAGTATTCCCACTCGATATGTCACCTCTGTTGATTGCTCTCATTTCTATGCACTGATAAGCCCTACAGTGCTATACCCCAAACCTGAATGCATCAAATGAAAACAAGGACGTGTTGTTTCAGTCCAAGGATAGGACTGCCATCACCTTGTCAAATGTCCGCAACAGTACACACAAGGTATGGTCAGTGTGTTGAGGTCACATTTTAGGTCTATGCTAATGTCCGACATAATCCTGAGGGTCAGTTAAACATTAAAGGGTAACATAGCCATAGTGACTTATTATGGAGTACAATAATATTATGCCAGGTAGTAGTACAACAGTCATACTCTGTATACATAGTTTTCTCTCATTTCACTTTCTCAACAATACAAACAGTTCTGCTGTTATCCTACAATGCAGAATTATACTTTTAGTACATCTGGGTGCTGACTAGCCTAGCATCCAGGAGTCCAGAATCATGGCAGGACTCCTTGTGAAAGAACATGACCAGAGACTGCTGCAGGGCCAGTACCAGGCTTACCAATACAAAGAGGAAGACTGGAACCATCTCACTCATGCTCTCACCAGTGCCACTGGCATACCCCGAACTGGTGAGCAGGACAGGTATCACTATGCTGACCTGAAGTGGATAAAGGGGATCTGTTGGATCAGTGAATCCAAGGGGCTAGGAGAACAGGGGATGTGCCAGCCGTGTGTAAGTATCAGGCCACTACCTGTTTAATAATTGCCAGTTCATGTATATTATGGAATGGTGCGGCTAAATATTCCTCATGTCTTTCACAGTGGCAGTTGAGTGGGCTGTGAACCAGGAAGCCCATGCCTGTAGATTGCAGCAGTTGCGATGCGAAGGAGGTTAGTAATACTCTTGCATGTACTGTCATAGGAAATAAATCTAAACGTAGTAGTAAGTTAAATAAATCTAAACATAGTAGTAAGTTAATTGCCTGTATAAAACCTGTATTGTTTAAGGCATGTACTGCATACACCAGAGAATATGGCAGGTACAGTCTCATATGCACTGTTACCCACACTGTGCTACATAAATAAAATGTGTAGCAATGTCTGTATATGACTGTTGTAATCACATGAGGTCACATAGTACAACTGAGAGAGACTTATACAGAAAACAGTGAAAAGACAGACAACATAATCCAAATAGCACACTCAACTGAGACGTGAACTGTTGTATTTTTAGCAGACACAGCCATGGTTCAAATCCTGGGAGTGGTAGTAGGCTGTATGCAGAATCATATCCCACAACTGTACAGATATGTCCAAAATATCCAGTAAATTGGCCTATATCTGCTGCCTGTCACCCTGTACCCCCTGTCAAATCAGTGGGATGATCCCAGACATTTAGGCAGCAAATAAAACAGGGTTTATTACATCAAGCTTTCGAGTTGAAACTTTTTTTCAAGAAAAAGAGTTTCAACTCGAAAGCTTGATGTAATAAACCCTTTTTATATGGATGGTCGTGTTTTGCCTTTTGTTACTGGATTTAATCTAGTGTTGGTTCACCAGTATGTGTAGCTATTCTACACCTGTTTCTTGGACTTTGTTAGGCAGCAAATAAGAAATGCAACTGATTGTCAGACATCTATAAGAACAAACCTGTCACAACAAACCTGTCACTCTAGCAACTCCACAAAATGTTATGAGAGTAAAAACCCAAGTATGTCCCATCTCCATCCCAGTGTTGTGAAGCTGTGACCAGAGTGTGTGCAGTAACACAGTGAGACATATGTGCATAATACTAATGTGGAATCTGGTAATATGTGTGGCAACATTCAGGTAGTGCTAACAAACATTGCCCCCACAGGTCTGTCAGATACGAAAATTGTGCCTAGAAATAAAAGATTGATATCCTGTAATGGTACTGTTTACTCTGGTATTGCATGGCACTGTTAGTGTTGCAGTTGCTCTGAATAATAAGGTATTACTCATCACTGTGACCCACACTGTGCTACATAATAAAACTGTCTAGGAAATCCTGTATAAGTGTAGTAATTACAAGTTCAGATTGTAAAGCCACAGGAGACTTATAGACAGAAATCAAAGAGATACACAGCAATATCTATATAGCACACACAACTGTGATGGAGACCGTTTTACTTTTAGCAGAGACAGCCATGGTTCGAATACTGCGAGTGGTAGTAAGTGATATGCAGAATCATAATCATACCTCACAAATGTACAGAATTGTCCAGAATGTCCAGTAAATTGGGCCTTATCTGCCGGCTGTTACCCTGTCCCCCTGGCATATCTGTGTGCTAATCATCGACATGTAGGCAACATTTCATGTCATATAACTGACTGTCAGGCCTGTACATATTTGGAAAATGTCAATGAAAACAAACCTGTCATTGTACAAATCACCAAAGGTTTAAGAGGGCAATAGTCAAAATATGTCCCGGTTCACCTGCATGTTGTCAAGACATGCCCAGAGTGTGTGCAATAAGAGATGTACAGGTATGTGTATAACATCAACGTGGAATCTGGGAATATGTATAGAAACAGTAGTGTTAACATACAATACCTCCACAGGTACACCACGCAAGAGGTGTATACTGCAGGTAAAACATTTCATGTATATAATTGTATACATCCATACAGATGTCCAAAGTAAGGCCATAGCGTAGTGTACTAAAACCTGTAAGGTACAGATCACAGCACTGACTAGGAAAGTAAGGAGAACGACAGGACTATACTAGTTGTTAATTGATATCTTTCTCCCTTCCCCCACCATATCTGCAGCAATAAACTAAATACACAACTCAGTCGGTATGTGCTCCATTAAATCTATTGTTGGGACATATGTCCTATTGTTAAATACTTAAATTTGTTCCTGTGCATGTGCCATTTGAAATATACCCAGGAAACCCATAACATGCATTTAAGCTTACTGAAAATACTCACCATCCAACCCAATGCCATATTCATGGGTGACTTTAATTATACCAGTATTGACTAGTAATCGTATAGGACACCAAACTTACATGCACATAAACTCTTAGATTTTGTAAAGACAAACTCCCTGGACCGGACTACCCCTCCATGGGTCACATCACCCATGAAGCATACTTAACCAAAATGAAAGCAACCCCAATTTTACCAAACACACTAGTTATGGGGGATTTCAATTATCAGCCAGGAACTTACTCTACCCAAACTCGCTAGAACAAAACTTCTTGACTTTGTGAATTCAAATGCCTGGGAGCAAATTGTCCATGCCCCGACAAGAGGAACAAACATTCTAGATTTGTGCACTACCAACAAGTCAAACAGATGTACTGCTGCAAACGTTGGACCCTCGGTAGTTAAAACAGACCATGAATCAGTCACCTTTACACTGGCACAAACACCAGAACTCACAATGGGTGAAATTAGACTAAAAAAACTTCACCAAGGCAAACTATAACCTCCTAGGTGAAGGTATACATGCATTCGGAGCCCCACCCCAAGTTGAAAGTGATAAATGCGCCAAAGCTTACACTTAAACCCTGTACAATCACTTGAATAAGTGCATATACCCATCTGTACCAGAAAAAAAATCAAAGCCAGAGCCCAAAGTAAAATCAAACTGCCATAATGGACTTCCAGCATCAACAAACTCTACAATAATCTCAAAATGCTGATGTCCAAGAAAACAAAGACAAGGACCCAACATGCAAAAGCACCCTTCGCAGCCTTAACAGGCAAATAAGACAACTTGTCAAATCGTCCAAGAGCTCCTTTGAGAGAAAGCTAGCAAGTACTGTCAAGGATAGCCATAACGCCTTTTTACATAACCTAAAGAGTAAGGCCTAAGCATACGCAGAACTGGAGGCCAATGGTATCACAATCACTGACACCAGAGAGATAGCAAACCTGCTAGTGGATAGGTTTAGTGAAAATTTCACTCCCTTATCCCCTCTTAACTTACAACAGCCCCCCCCCCAAACTCCACCCCACCTTACATATCTGAACAGCAGGTCCTCAAAGCCCTGTTCAAGGCAAAGAACATGGCCTCTATGGGACCATATGACATTCCAGGCAGTCTTCTAAATAGGCTAAAACATGAACTAGCATCACCACTAAGTATTCTTTTCAATCATATCCTAACCACAGGATTTATTCCTACAGAATGGTGAACAGCTACAGTTATTCCCCTCCAAAAAAGTGCCCTTACAGGCCTTGGGAATTACAGATCCATCAGCCTGACCAGCTTCATCTGTAAAGCCATGGAACGTATCATTATGAACATCGTAAATAAAGACATAGGTGACCTCCAAACCCTGGACCCTACCCAATTCGGCTTCATGAAGGACAGATCTTGCCTATTAAATCTAGTGGATTTGTTTGAAAGTGTGACCAAAGCCACTGATGAGGGCAAATTTGTACACACAGCATACCTCGATTTGGCAAAGGCTTTCAACACAATCCCACATTCAGGCATTACAGATAAATTTTGCAAACTGAATGTAAACCCCTTCGTTGTCAGACAGGTTGACAACTGACTCACAAACCAGACACACACTATCAAAGTGTGTGACTCCATCAGGCCTCTGCTACCAGTAGGGAGACACAGGGGTCAGTGCTAGGACCCCCACTGTTTGGGATATACTTCTGTCAAAGGAAAATACTTCAAAGACCAATCAGCATAAGGTTCAGTTCAGGTTTCTTTATTCTTGCGCAAGGAGACAAAAAATGCAGATACAGAGTTTGTCTAACTAAAATCAGGAAGTGTCACAATTAATATACCTTTCTTTCAAGACATTGCCCACTACGACTGACGTAGCAGATCACCAGTTCATAATGTTGTTACTTTACAGTTGTTTTCTCACATTTTCAGCTGACTCTACAAAGTTTAAAAAAGATTTTTCAGTAAACAGGATGGCCTTGACGACCACCGGTCAGTTATAACTTTCTTTCTATATTATGTTACAAGTCAAGGTACTATGGCTAATTCAAGCACAATGCAAGTACAGATCTCTGAAGCAGTCTATTGTTTCTAGTATCTAACTTTCTTGCAACTGTGCACTTTTTCATCAACACGAACAGAGCTTATTATCCATAATGACTGGATCTACAGAAAACATCATTATTCTTTATTTAATTTCCTGACCTAGCAGATAATCACCTGCTTCTCAGTGCATTTCCAAAGGCATAAACATGTATTTTGCTGTGCTAGCAAACTAGGTCAGAGTGCATCTTGCAGTGTCAGAAAGCACAATTTCAGAAAAGCATGTTTGCAGTTTCAAACAGAACTAATGCTGCATATAGAATAAAAACATGTTAATCTTTTTCTGTTTATAATAAGCACTACACACATGTTAATACATATTTCTCTGACATTTCCCTCCTGTTAATACTTTTTATTCTATTTTCAAAAGCATAAACAGTTTGCTTCTTCTCCTAACCTCTTCCTTTGAGGATTTGTAGCTAACAGAGTTATTCAGTTTAAACTTATGAAAGTGTTTCATTTTTCAACAGTTCTTCAATTTCAGTACTTTGATACAAAGTCTCAGAAACTGATATGTTTATAAAATCTTTGATTAATCTTTTCATGCAGGGAATGCCACAGCAAATACATGCTCCTAACAGGAGTAATCCCACACAAATGGCAATCAGTATGTTCATTAGGATGGAACCCCACCCCCCAAACAAATTCTGGAAAAAGTCCATCAGTGGGTTTGGGCCTGGCCTGGTCATGTCAGACACTTGCTGAATCACCTCCAAGTGGTAGTTAATCTCATGTTTATTATCAGGAATATATGAAGAGCACACGTCTGATTAAAGCGCACATACCACCTCTCGCCGCTAGGGTGAAGTCAAGAGCCATGCGGCAGTTCTCATTGCATTCAGTTCATCAGTCATTAATTCGAGAGCGGAAAAAGTTGCATTGCTCATGACCTCGAGAAGTTTGGATAGTTTTCTCAGTTCCCAAATTGATTCAACTGCGCCATATGCAGGGGCTATGCCAGCCCAGGATATAGTAGTGTCACTCAAGTCCATGTGTGTTAGTTTACTCTTGTCGTTCATGGAGTTATGGTTTCTCCAGCCTGCTTCGAGCTGTCCCATCAGATTCTCAGGTTTCTTGATTGGATTTCCAGGTTTATTTGTGACGTCTCTGACGTTTCAAATTCTCCCATGAGGCAAAACTGCAGTGTGTCGTATGGCCAGGACCAGGTAACCCAAAAAACAACTGCCGGACTAATTCTCAGGCAACCATTTGTATGCCTTTTTCCCACACACAAAATAACAGTTTTCTACTTTAGTACTGATATACACTTTCCCTGCATGAAACATTTTCTTATCTATAATAGACAGTTGCTTTAAAAGAACAGGATTATGTTGTACTTCACTAACAGTTTTATGTAAGGACTCAAAGTATGAGTCATAATCTACATCACAAATTGTTCCTGCATTATTGGTTTTGTTATAACATTTGTAAGAAACAGTCACATTGCATTTGCTCCAACCCACCTGAATGGTATCGTTTTTGTAAAAACACACAATTCCTTTTTGGGTAACAGGTAAGAACAATGCAATTTTGTCTTTTGAGTTAACATTTGTAGTTTAAAAAATCAAGTTTTCCCAAGTCTCATTGACCCCTAGGGGGACAGCAGCCATCAATAATCCCCGTATGCTGTTGGTATAGCTGTGCAAATCCAACAATTTGAAATATTAAAAGTCTCAGCATACACATATTTGATTGCTTGGTAAGTGTTAAAGTTCGGATGCCAGTCTATGAGTGTTGAATCACATTTGTTCAGTCTAGCTGGTGTGGCTGAAGAAAAGAAAGGCCACAGCAAAAATAACATTGTCACTAATAGTTATCAAGATGATTATGCAACACTGCTGAAGTTGCTCAGCATTTCTATTAACTCTGGGTCTTGTCATTCTACTGCTGCTGTGCGTCAGCAAGATTTTTATCAAGTTCAAAGTTTTTAACTAATTTACAGTGTGTCAAATGAATCCAAGATGAACGTTCCGCAATCTTGACTGCTGTGGGCGTGCTCAGCAGTACTTGATATGGACCTTCCCACTTTGGTGTTGTCCAATTCTTCTTTTTGATTGTCTTCACCCAGACCCACGTGCCTGGGGTTACTGCCACTTCGGATGGTTTGGTTTGGTCTTTAGCGGAAACAGAATTAAACTGTAAAAGATTGTTATTTAGCATACTCCTCATGTACTCTGCAAGTGTCCAATCTGCTTCCTCATCTGCAGGCATGAGAGGTTTCCACTGAGGTATATGATAAGCTCTCCCAAAAATCTTTTCAAAAGGTGTCAATCCTTTTGCATTCGGAACAGTTCTCATGCTCAACAGTGCCAGGGGCAGACAGTACACCCAGTTTTTTTGCGTATCAATCATGAGTTTCTTAAGCTTATTCTTTAAAGCTCCATTGTGCCTCTATTAACCCTGCAGATTGTGGGTGATATGCACAGTGATGTTTTAAAGAAATCCCAAAATACCGGCTCAATTATTGTATAGTTTGGTTTATGAAATGTGTACCATTGTCACTGTAGATCCTTTCCGGTATGCCAAATCTAGGAATGATTTCTTTAACTAGGGTCTTTGCAACAGTGGCTGCATCCGGTTTACTGGTCGGAAAGGCCTCCACCCATTTGGAGAACATATCCACAATGACAAGACAGTACTTTTTATTTTCACATTTGCTCAATTCTATGAAATCCATACAGATAGTATGAAATGGATACGGTGGTGTAGGGAAACTCCCTTGCTTAGGATTTAACGCCCCTTGTGCATGATGTTTATTACAAGTGTGGCATGACAGGCAAAATTTTTTAGTGTAGTTTGTAAATCCATACGTAGTGTATACCCGATTTACTAACTGTACCATCCCTCCTGTTGAGACATGGCACTGCCCATGGCTCAACAAAGCTGCATATCTAAATAAATTAGATGGTAATATTGGTTTCCCCTCTTTGGAGATGTACAGCTCTTTCTCGAGGATTGCTCCTCATCTTTCCCACTTTTGTTTCTCAGCTCATGTAGTAAGTGTCTGCATTGTTTTCAACATTTCTAAGTCTAAAATCTCAGAAGGTTGTAATTCCTCGTTCAAAAGAAATGCTTCTGAGGCTGCTTGCTTTGCAGCTGTGTCAGCTCTCGCATTGCCTTTTGAAATCCTATCTTGTTGTTTAGTGTGAGCTATGCATTTACTGTGAGCTATGCATTTACAAATAGCTACTTTCTGAGGTAACTGAATAGATTCTAACAAATCTAAAATAAACTGTGCAGGATTAATCAGTTTGCCAGTAGATGTCACCATTCCTCGATTTTTCCACTGCTGTGCAAAAACATGTACAGTAGAAAAAGCATACTGGCTGTCTGTAAAAATGTTTACTCTTTTACCCTTTGCTAAGGTACATGCTCGTGTCAAGGCAATCAACTCTGCTGCTTGTGCAGATAAGCTACGTCGTAAGGGTTTTGCTTCTACAATCTCAGTATCAGAAACTACTGCATAACCTGTTAGGTTCTGTCCTGTAGGACTCTTTCTGCATGAGCCGTTCTGTCATGTAGGACTCTTTCTGCATGAGCCGTCCACGTAATATGTCACCTCGGCATCATCCAAGGGAACATCTGTGAGGTCTTTTCTAGGCAGTGTCTTTTGCTCAATTACCTGCAGGCAGTTATGAGGTGTGCCATCCGCAGGAGTTGGGAGCAAGGTAGACGGATTCAAAGTTGTACATCGTTCAATTGTCATGTGAGGTTGGCTCAGCAATATAGTCATACAAGAAAGATGCCTAGCAGGGGAAAGATATGCTACTTTTTCTTGCAGTAAAATAATTGCGACTGCATGAGGCACTCTCAATGTGAGAGGGTGGAATAACACTACTGAGGCCGAAGCCTGCACTGCCATTGCAGCTGCAACTACTGCTTGTACACAGTGGGGTAGAGACCGTGCCACTGGGTCCAGTTGTGATGAATAATAAGCAATGGGGCGTTGCTTGTCCCCATGCTGTTGAGTCAACACTGATGTCATATAACCTTGCTTGCAATCTACAGTTTGGAAAAAACGTTTATGATAGTTCGGTAATCCTAAAACTAATGATGATGCTATCAATTGTTTCAGTTTACAGAAAGATAATTCTGCTTCTGGTGTCCATTGTATTGAATCTTGTGCTGCCATAGGCTTCTTAAAAATCAAGTTGGTTAATGGTGCAGATTCCAAAGCATAGTTTGGGATCCAGCTCCGACAAAAATGAGTTGTACCCAGGAAGGACATCATTTCCTTCTTGGTTGTAGGTTTTGGTGCTTGTAAGATCGCAATTTTTCTGTCTTTGTCTAATGTTCTGCCATCTTTGGATATTACATATCCAAGGTATTTAACTTGTTTTCTCCAAAGCTGCAATTTATTTTTACTTACTTTGTGTCCTTCAGCAGCTAAAAATTTTAATAATGCTACAGTATCTTCCTTACAATCTTGCTGGGTGGGGACAGCCAGCAGGATATCATCAACATAAAGTAAAATTTGACTACCTTTCGGTGGGGTAAATCCCGCTAAATTACTTGCCATCTCTTGCGAGAATATTGTTGGGCTTTCACAATACCCCTGTGGTAATCGCGTATATGTATACTGCTTCCCCTGAAATGTAAATGCAAACCAATACTGGCTGTCAGGGTGTATCGGTATTGAAAATAACGCATTGCTGATATCTACTACAGAAAAATACTTTTGTTGAGGTTTTAAATCATTCAACAAGGTATGTGGATCTGGCACCGTAGGTGCTCTTGATATTACTGCATCATTTACAGCTTGTAAATCTTGGACCATATGCCATTCTCCGTTTGCTTTTTTAACTGGGAATAAGGGTGTGTTACATGGTGAATCAGGAGATTCCACCAGTATTCCCTCCTGAAGTAAAGCTGCTATGATAGGTTTAATACCTGCCTCTGCATCTTTTCTTAAGGGGTACTGTCTTTTTTGTGGTCTAAATGCTGACTTTGGCATGATAGTAACTGGTCCTGCTGTGCGAATAAGTCCTACGTCTGATTTTCCTGTTGACCAGAGGGTTTCTGGTATGTCTAATAAAGCTTTTTCTTCCTCTTCTAATAAGAGGGTTTCTCAGCTGTCCTCGCTGGACTGCAAGTGTACAGCTGGATGCGTTTGTGTTATCCAGTTCAATTTTTGTCTTTGTACTCCCTGTTCTGATAATTCTGATTCTGTCTGCTTTTCCCATTTCGTAACATTTTCTCCTAGGTTTACCCATTTCAAATCTTTCTCTTTAAACTAACATGTGGTAACTGATTCGATTTATAAAGTGCAAAGAACTCCTGGGGTAATGAACAGCTAACTACACTGTTCCCTTTCATATCCCAGTACAGATTACACAGTGCCAATCTGTTTGCACGATTTTTAAACAATTCTTGTTCATATTCTTTGTCAGGTCCTGGTGTATTACAATAATACAGAGTACAGTGCAACAGGTGTTGTATATCAATGCAAAGGGAGGGGAACTTACTGATAGCTACATTCATTAACTCTTCAGTAATTGCTCCAGGGCCGGTCATAACCAAGTCCTGGCTGTACCAATAAAATGTCTCACCTTCCGTTTGCACTGCAAAGGTATTAGTTTGTTGCTGTGCTTACATACCCTGCATGGTTGGAACTACTGCTATGCCAAATACTTGCATAAGATCTCTGCCCAAAAGGTTCACTGGACATTTTGCAGAAACAACAATTTTGTTTTTCTGGGTCAATCCTGAAACAGGATCTGTTATTGTAATGTTATGGGAGAGAGGCTCGGCTCCCGATACAGCTGTCCATTAGCTGCTTTCACTAGTATAAAATCATGTGATTCTGAATTTTCTGGTAGTTTGGAGGGGTGTACCAGGGTTCGTGATGCTCCTGAATCGCACAAAAATTTGACTTCCCTCCCCTCTACCAGGAGTGTAATTTCTGGTTTTATGTCCGCCAAACAGAGCTCTAAACTCAATAAGGCTAGGTCTAATATTTCATTTTCTTCACTATTGGTAGCTTCCTGTACTTCCTCTATCACATTCTCTGCTCCTTCTATCACATTCTCATTTGTCCCTTTTCTATTATTCCTATCTAGTGATTTCTGACTTTCATATAGTCAGTCCTCACCCTCATCATTTTTATCCTCCATTGCTGCCTTCTTATTTTTCTTGCAATCCTTTGCCAGGTGTCCCTTTTTACCGCATTTGAAGCACTCACCTCTTTTTTTTCTCCCTTCAAAGTCCTCTGATCGCTGATCACATTGTTTCCCTGGGCATTCTTTTTGCCCTTTTTTCTGGACTGTACTAAATAAACTTCTCCGTCCTCTACAGCAAATACTTGGGCTTTCTTTTTCTTTTTGTTATTAAAATGCCTTTCAGCATGTCTAGCATATTCATGCAGTGATTGTAGTCTGCTTGTACGATGGTCTACCATATGTTTTGTAATAAAACTGCTTATGGGAGCAATACTGCCTTTTAAAAATGCATTCTTTAACTGCTGCTCATATGGGGAATCTTGTGTCTGGTCTTCAGGAACCTGCATTCCACAATGGTTGTTAAAACATTCTAACAATCTGGCATAATATCTATCAACAGTTTCACCTTCTTGTTGGATGCATTGATTAATGCAAGTCCAGTCTGCCCTAGGCTTCCATTTTTCAGAGATTCGGTCTGTTAGACCTTTCACTCTGTTGTCTAGTTCTGTGCTGGTATGTGGGAGGGGCTTAAGTGCAGCGTCACGGGGATTCCAGTTGCCACTGATCATGTGCCAATCTGGACCAACTATTTGTCTGAATACTTTTTCTACTTCCTCGCCGTTTAAGTGATAACTTAATCTCATTCCTTGTAAGTCTTCTAAGAACTTTCTAAAATTAACTTTTGGATGGGGGAATTCCCTCTGTGGCTTTCCGGATATCTTCCGGTGTCCACGGTCTATATACTAGGAGAGTTGGGTCCTGCCCTTCTTGTCCTGCCTGAGGATTTGGTACTTCTATGAGTGGGCATATTTCTTCTTCACTCATAGCTCGTGAATTTCCATTTATTTGATATAATTCAATATCCTATCTAAAATTACGTGTTTGAGACCTAGACTCAACAGGATCTCTAACAAACGGTTTTGGTTTCGTAGAAATAGCTGGGTATTGTGGAGGTGGGCCAGCTTGTTCATTCGCTTCATATTCTGGTAAGGGAACTGGTAAGGGAACTGGAACCCGAGGGGGCGGAGGGGTCGAAGCTATAACTAAGTTATTATCCTCTTTATCCAAAAACATTGCTTTTGAATTTTTATTCTTTTGTTCCTTTTGGTTTACTTCCTCAATCCACCTGTGTGCCTGAGGAACTCCCAATGTGCGCTGTTTTTTAACCCGACCTTTGGAATCGGTTTTTAGCTGTCTAATAAGTTTGATAAGCAAGGATTTTTTTAGTTTCCCCATCAAATTCGTGTTTATTAACCCATTTTGTATAGTATCTAACATTATCAGCACGTTGTGATTGCATATATTTTGCGTCTTTGGTTAACGGTGGGTTTCAGGGTCTTTTTGTGCACGTATTACCCATTTTGTTCTGACTTTTAAATGTTACGTAACCCTTCTTATTTTATAACGTGGTACCACAAGTGTTTACAGTCTCTTCACACTACCTGCCTACTTATTCTGCTTCCCTGATCTATGACAAGATAGCAATCTTTCTGTCCCTGAATTTTAACAAATTCTCAACAGAACAAATACAATCAAGTCCCTGATCTAAAACAGAAAAAAGTAGATTTCACTCTACCTGAGCCTCAGCGATTGGTCACTCACTGTTCGAACGAAGCCCGCCTTCAGTCGTAGATCAGAAAAGTGGCTGGCCTCTTTTGCACGACAATTCAGTCAGAGGTCTTTCAGACAAGAACCGATGTGGTATCTTCCCTGCACAGTTTCATGCCACCTGGCCCATCTGATCCAAGGCTAAACGGAGGCTTCCGGTCCAAAGGACCAAAACAAATGTCAAAGGAATATACTTCAAAGACCAATCAGCATAAGGTTCAGTTTAGGTTTCTTTATTCTTGTGCAAGGAGACAAAAAATACAGATACAGAGTTTGTCTAACTAAAATCAGAAAGTGTCACAATTAATATACCTTTCTTTCAAGACATTGCACACTACAACTGACGTAACAGATCACCAGTTCATAATGTTGTTACTTTACAGTTGTTTTCTTACATTTTCAGCTGACTCTACAAAGTTTAAAAAAGATTTTTCAGTAAACAGGATGGCCTTGACGACCACCGGTCAGTTATAACTTTCTTTCTATGTTATGTTACAAGTCTAGGTACTATGGCTAATTCAAGCACAATGCAAGTACAGATCTCTGAAGCAGTCTATTGTTTCTAGTATCTAACTTTCTTGCAACTGTGCACTTTTTCATCAACACGAACAGAGCTTATTATCCATAATGACTGGATCTACAGAAAACATCATTATTCTTCATTTAATTTCCTGACCTAGCAAATAATCACCTGCTTCTCAGTACATTTCCAAAGGCATAAACATGTATTTTGCTGTGCTAGCAAACTAGGTCAGAGTGCATCTTGCAGTGTCAGAAAGCACAATTTCAGAAAAGCATGTTTGCAGTTTTAAACAGAACTAATGCTGCATATACAATAAAAACGTGTTAATCTTTTTCTGTTTATAATAAGCACTACACACATATGTTAATACATATTTCTGACAACTTCTCAGAAGTTCAGGTGAAAACAAAGAGGTTGTGGCTGACTAAGTTTGCAAATGACTGCAAACTAAGTGCAATCACTGAATCCCCAAATGATGTCACTAAACTCCATTATGGTCTCACACAGGCCAACAACTGGTGTATTAGTCACCGTCTCAAACTGAACGCAAAGAAATGCATCATCATCCCCTTCGGCACAAACAACATCCCTTTACAGTATCAAATCAATAACAATACCCTAAGTACCCATGAATTGGTAAGGGATCTGGGATCACAAGTTGACTGCGACCTTAACTTCATCTACCACTTGCATAACATCGTAAGGAAAACTTTCCATGTAGCTCACTTGATTAGTAAAGGCATCACCTCAAGAGCAAAATAAGTTATAACCCCCCTGTACTTGGCACTTATCCAACCCATAATTGAGTATAATGTCCCATTTGGTATGTACCTTACTAAGCATCTACAGCAGTTTGAGTGACCTCAGAGATTTCTAAAATGAAGATAAAGGGCCTCCAGCATGTGCCTTACAAGGACCAACTAAAATCCATATCATTATACTCCATGTCATATGGACTTTAGGGGATAATTATACCTAGCCTATAGAGCAACCCAGGACTCAAAGCTAATGAACTTAGTGCATATCCATAAATCAAATGGGTGTAGGGCTACCTGTTCCAGGGACTTAAATATGGCATGCAACTTAAATAGGACATACTGGAGAGGGAGCTTCATCTCCCAGTGACTGCCATGTTTTTGGAACAAGCTACCAATTCATTTGAAACAGAGCACCTCTATGACTCTGTTCTCAAGAGGAACCTGGATGAGTGGATGGGGCACCATAAATCATTAGCAGGGATAGCACCCACAACCCTCCTGGACATGGGTAGTCATCACTAAATGCAATCTTTGGTATTGACTAGTACCTCTATTGTATTACATTGGGTTTAAACGGCTAGGTTAAAAATGACCTCCGGGTCAATAGTCTAGTAATCGCTTATGATCTCCTATGATTACACTGACCAGGGGCACAAACACACCGGCTCTTGTCCTCACTAATATGAGAGACTGCTGCAAATCACTTAGTGTAATGTCCTCTGTGGAAAGGTCAGACCACAAAATGGTCTCCTCTGTGGAAAGGTCAAACCACAAAATGGTCTCCTTTGAAGTAAAAAGAAAAAGCAGAACCCTAGCTAATCCTAGAATGTATAGGCACTACTCTAAGGCTCACAGACCCAAACATGATATTACCTGATAACATGACAACATTTCATGCCCCCACAGCCCCTGAGAACTATGCTGCCTCTGGACAACTGTTCACAGAAACTTTATACAAGTATGCTAATAGCTGCATAGAGGAAGCTGTACCCACCAGGAATAAGTACAGAAGTAACTAAAACAAAACAAAAAGCCACTGTGGTGGAATCACAACAGTGGGATGCTCTATAACAGAAGGTAGAAATTCATGGCAAAAATTAAGAGGTGTACCACCCAGAAGGATAAAAGCACTCTCAAATTAAACAAACTACTCAGTGTAAAACTAATCCAAAACCATGGAACTAGCTGATTTTAAAATTTGAATTGCATATGTAATGAGCATTGAATTTAAGTCATATGACTATGTTGTTTTTTTTTTCTTTCTCACTGTTAATATCAGATTTTAAGTCTTTAGTTTACTATGCTACCTGTATACAAGACTAAATATCGTAATTGCACACTCATTGTATACAATGTCACTACCTGCTACTACTGTAAGAAGTCTTCTAGAAGCATTGTTATTTAAGATTATTGGTCGTCTCCCACTTGAACAATTTATTCTGTTTTAGTCTTTTTACCGTTATGAATGTCTGTTACTGTTTTTTTTTTCTTTATTGTATTATACGATTTTCTTTCTACTAACATTATAGTCTACCAACAATGGAGCTTTTCTGCCCAGGCCGACGCTGAAAAAGGGTTTTATGCCCAGTCAGACTCTCCCGGTAAACAAATGTAAAATAAAAATAAAATAAAATAAATAAAAAATGTCTACCAAAGCCAAATCTGAGGTAAATTTGGCCTCCCAGACCAAAGGACAACCACAAGACATACTGTAGCTATATCTGTAACCTGAAAGACAATACACAAATGTGTGCAGAGCTCATTGTTAATGCAGCCACTTATACTGAGCCAGAAGATATAAAAAAAAAAAAAACTAATGGCAGACAAATTCATCTCTAATTTTGGCCCTCCTTCTCAATATCCTTCTAAAAAAATGTTATCAAATATAACCACCCTACTATTACTAGGAACAGATCTTCAATGTCTGCTGTAAGGCCACGAACAATGCATTGATGGGCCCAGGCATGAAACATGATCCATCAGGCACTCTGGTTTGCTTTTTAAACTGTCACCAAACAGGCTTCATGCCTACTGAATGGTGAACAGCAATAGTCAGCCTTCTGTCCAAAGGTGGGCCATCTACAGACCCTGGAAACTATAGCCCCCATAATCTCACTAATCTCATTTACAAATCCATGCAAGAAACTATCATGGAAATTATCAATAATGAAACTGGAAACCTCCAGACACTAGACCTAACCCAGGTGGGTTTCGTCAAGCGCAGTTCTTGCTTATTGTTTTGGTGAAAACACAATGGATGAGGGCAAAATGTTTCACACTGTCTACCTTGACCTGGCCAAGGCATTTGACACAAAACCCCACTCAAGCATTGGTGGATACCAAGCTGGATCACAAGAAGACTGTTTTTAAACATCCACATGCACGTGTGTTTTTAAACATCCACATGCACGTGTGTGTATGTGTATTTGTAAATGTATATATAAATGTGTGTCTATTTTATATAATAATATACACACGCATGCACATACACACACAAGCATATATGCATATATAAGGACAAGTGTACATACACACTACCTAGTACAGTACTGATGGACAGATGCAGCTCCTAAATGCTTTATCCTAGGCATGACCCCACTCAAATTACCTACGGTATTACCCCGGTTATTCTCATTAGGGGTAATATGTAATTATCAGCCATGGGACACACAAGGCCAATCTATAAACAAATGGGATAGATTATTTCAAACACAAAAAGGGAAATTAGCTAGATAAAAGGGTCTGCAGGAGCAGGTACCCTAGTACTTACCTATGAATCTATAATCTTACATTTGTGATGCACATACAAAAATGCATAAAAAAAAACTCTCCTAAAACTTGCAATACTTTACAGATCCAAAAACTCTCTCACCAACACAACTACAGCTACACTCTCCACTAATTAACACCTCCCTTCACTAGTTTATGAAGCACCCATTCCTACTAACTTCCAGACAGCATAAAAAGCGAAATGTTCCACTCACTAGGTTGAATAAGGAGAAAGTAAGTGTCAGCTGCCAGGATCCAACACATAACGCATGCACTCAGGTCGCTCAACAACAGGTACAGATATGACTTTGTCATTGTACATGTGGGTGTGAATGACCCGAGATGTACCTCCCTGGACTACAGGAAAAGAGACATGGAGGAGCTCTCGGATTATGTAGCCCAGGCGGGTATGACCCTAGCCCTGAGCAGCATCCTATCATCACCCAGAATTATAACACAGTACAAGCAGAAAATGACTGATTTCAACAATTGGCTAAGTTTCTGGTGTCATTCTAAGGGGATCCAGTATCTATCTGCCTGGGATAACATGATTGACAGACCTTGATTGCTTTGCCAGAGATGGCCTGCATCTGTTACCCCTGAGCTTCCGGATACTGGCCAAAACTCTTGCCACCCCTATAGTGCCTGTTTTAGGTGGTGTTCCAAAGACCAAATTACCACTGTAACAGCTTCAAACAAATGCAATCTGAGGGTCATGTTGCTCAACACTAGAAGTCAATCTAAAAATGCACTCGCTTGAGGCACTCCTTAAAATGGAGAACATCGACATTTGTGCTGTAACAGAGACCTGGTTCAAGGCAGAAGAAAGCACCCCTGTACTACCAGCCTATAACTCATTTCACACCTTTCAGTCCCAGAATTTAGACCGAAGCTCCAAAGGCGGTGGTGTTTCCATATTCATAAAGGATGTGCACACCTCCAGACTTGGTAGCCCAACATAACGGACCAGAGATACTTCAGGTGCAGCTAACATTGGGTAAGACAGCGATTCAGGTCATAGCCTGCTATAGGTCCCCAGCCATGTCCCAAGACTCGCACTCCACGTTCCTAAGCACCCTAGAGAATATTAGGGTCCAACCTAACACTCTCTTACTAGGCAACTTCAACTACTCCTCCATTAACTGGGTAAACTACTCATGTACCAATACACTTGCCCAACGTTTCCTGGAGTTCATTAATTCCAATGCCCTGGACCAGCTTGTTCTTAGCCGCACTAGAGGTAGCAACATTCCTGACCTGGTCAATACTAACATGGGCTACTGTTGCTCTACATCAATAGTCAACTCCTCCCTGTTTACATCCGACCATAAACTAATCACCTTGGTAATCCACATCCCTCCCACCCCCTCAGCAGAGGTAACCACCATGAAAAACTTCTTCAAAGCTAACTTTGGGATTCTAAAACCAGAGGTGGCTAACTTCCCGGCACCCATGCAAATGGACAACAGCTGAGTAACTGCAAAATCCTACACCAATGCACTGTACGAACATGTACACAAAAGCATGGATCTCACCATACCCAATAGAACTAAGACACCCTCCTCCAAAAAAAGGAAGCCAATCTGGTGGTCCCCTGCCATAAATAAACTCTACAACAGAAAGAGGAAAATGATGCAGAATAAGGTGAAGTCTAAAGATGTAATGGAGAAAGTCGGAAACTAAATGTCAAGTGGTTCACTCACCAAGACAAGAAACCACAGTGAACAACAAAAGCGGTGAACCAGCCACTGAGGACAATATATTGTAGTACTCCTGTACTCTCGGCCGAAAACGCTGGCAATATAAAATGAGCGAAAAGCAATTCGAACAGACCAAACCACACACAGAACTGCCACAGCTGTGCTAAACAGAGAACGATGACTCTTCTTTGTAAAGATAAAAATCCTTTAATCGAAACCAAATACAAGAATAAAAGGAATGAGCGCTTTCACGCGGTACAACCGCGCTTCTTCAGATTTCATTTAAGTGTAACAAACATCTAGCTTATATTCCGCACTAGGCGGGAACTCAACTCAATTAATTGAATTAAATAATCAATTAGTAAGCTTGCTGCTAAGCAACTGTTGCTTAGCACATCCAACAAACATTATATGAAACTGAGCATAAAATACCTCAATATACATGTAGTCGCTAAAAGATCAATGGACATATTTCGTTCTGTTAAACCATAGCTATAACAACAGCCAACTCTTAAAACCATTAATAAAGCACCATATTCATAAACATTAAAACAGTGAACTCAAACCATATTTATACGAACTGTTTCAGGATCAAGAAAGTGCAGATCAAACATATCACAATATATTATAGTCAGAAGCAATCAAAACATTCGATCGCATCATTATTGCTGTAAATAAATCCTAAACACAAAAGATGTACATTTGTAGCATTCAATAGCATACATCTAAAGCAACGCAGGTCTCAGTCCTCTGACCGCATACAGCTTTAAAGTCTGAAACAATCCTATATGGTTGCATTTAGCAAACCACATCATTACGGTAGCAAAAATACAAATATAACATATCGTGTATATATCTATGAACTCTTGTTGTAAGTATTGGATGTCAAATTACTTACACTCAGCTGAATCTGCCTCACTGAACAAGCCAATGCGAAACAGAAAGTTCAAACTTAGCATCACTGTATAACGCTATGGCTGCCAGGATCAGATATAATTTAAAGCGACAGTAGATATATATGATTTCTGCCATTATTTTCATTATATGCTATAAATGTGATGTCAATAAAAACTTGTGTCTATTGTAGACCCTATCTATCTAAAACATTAAACATTAGGTGTTTATTGTATAGACGCATATAATTAGGACGTGTATGTACCTATATATGTAATGTGAACTTCCATGCTCATCATCCTCTTGCAAACATGTGATATCTCTTGTTGAATATGAACGATGGTCCACATAGCATCCTATCAAATAAATGGATTATACACTAAATATGAATCTATCAGATTCCTCCTAAAACTTCTGAAATACAACTGAAACATAACATGCCATATGTAAAAATCTTGATCTGAAGGGCTATTAGAGCTAGCAAAAAAGGCTCAAACAAACAACTCTCTAAGGTCATAGATAAGGAATTCAAACGAATATCAAATAAAGATATATAGCTAAATATACATCCTAAAAAATCAAGGACAGACATGTCCATATACAAATAAAAAAGATGTGTATAAAAATATATATAAAACATAAAACATATACATAGTTGAAACTGCCCAGAGGAATTTTTTATGTGTATGTGTATCTCATAAAAAACAGTGAATACCTAAAAATAATGAATGACTGCTATACATAGGTACAACAACTCTGCATAGCATAACCTAACATATATTGACTATAATCTAAAAGCATTGTATCAAAAAATAATAAAAATGAAAATGAAAATAAAAATAAAAAATATATCTATATACAAAACATTATTTTAACAGCTATGAATTATATAGCATGTTGATTGTAATCAAAAGTTATTCATGATCAAAAGTTATTAAAGAGCCCATTAATGGTAGTTCAAAGATACATTTATTTACTTTTTTATTTGTATATGGACATGTCTGTCCTTGATTTTTTAGGATGTATATTTAGCTATATATCTTTATTTGATATTCGTTTGAATTCCTTATCTATGACCTTAGAGAGTTGTTTGTTTGAGCCTTTTGCTTCAGATCAAGATTTTACATATGGCATGTTATGTTTCAGTTGTATTTCAGAAGTTTTAGGAGGAATCTGATAGATTCATATTTAGTGTATAATCCATTTATTTGATAGGATGCTGGACCATCGCTCATATTCAACAAGAGATATCACATGTTTGAGGATGATGATGATGTTCACATTCATTATATATACATACAATACACGTCCTAATTATATGCTTATACAATAAACACCTAATGTTTAATGTTTTAGATAGATAGGGTCTACAATAGACACAAGTTTTATTGACATCACATTGATCCTGAAACAGTTCGTATAAATATGGTTTGAGTTCACTGTTTTAATGTTTATGAATATTATGGCCAGCCGAGAGTACAGGAGTACTACAATATATTTGTTCACTGTGAAGTCTAAAGACTGGAAAAATTCCCTTATCTGCCTCAACAAAATGTTGAGACCCCTCATCAAATCCTCTAAAGTTAGGTATGAAAAAGTACAGTTTTGTACCTACCATAAATGTAGATGTTCGAAGATCCACATTGCTGCAGTCCTAACACTTGGGTAGTCCGCTGTCCCAGTCGGCCCGAATACCAAAGTATAAGGCTGACGTCGGTCAGGGCGCATTAGTCTGGCGTCAGGACGTCAGGGTACAAATGCGCATGACCGACGTCATATCCTCAGTCTTTTCTTGCCCCAGATGTCAGAAGACCCTAAAAAGATAAGGCCACAACCAAAAAACACCAAACACTCCTGTACCAAATATATATACAATATATACAATTTACAAAAGTACAACCCCACCCACACAACCACCCCTAAACACAGAGGGAAGGAGGGAGGGATTGGACTGCAGCAATGTGGATCTTCGAACATCTACATTTATGGTAGGTACAAAACTGTACTATGTTCTTCATCCCACATTGCTGCAGTCCTAACACTTGGGTAGAATCCCAAAGCAGAGGTAAGGGAGGCTGGCAAATCATAAAGAAGCTGGAGCTGTCAACATACCCTGCAAAATAGCAGTGGCAAAACCAGCCCTAGATTTAGAGTAGAGAGGAAGGTGGTAATGCTTAGAGAAAGTATGCACTGAACTCCAAGTAGCTGCCTCCAAAATATCCTTAGTTGCCACCCCTTAGAAATGCTGTTGAAGTGGCAGTAGCCCTAGTGGAATGAGGCCTGATCCCAGCTGGAATCTCCTTGCCATGATGGGAATAACAAAATGCAATGCAAAACCCAATCCACTTAGAAATAGTTTGTTTTGACACAGGCTTGCCCTGAGAACTCAAAGCAAAAGAAACAAACAACTGCTGAGACTGCCTAAAATCCTTAGTCCTGCTTAAATAATAACGCAACTGCCTGTGTACATCTAAAGTGTGCAAAATCTTTTCCCCTTATTTTGGGGATCTGCATAAAAAGTGGGCAAATGAATAGTTTGGTTTAAAGCCACACTAGAGACCACCTTAGGCATAAAGGAAGGATTAGTGCGTAATGATACCCTATCCTTATGGAAAATCAAAAAGGCTCAACCGCCATAAGGGCCTGCAATTCAGAAACCCTTCTTGCAGAAGTAATGGCCAACAAAAAGCAGTCTTCCATGACAAGTATTTCAATTCAGCAGTAGCCTTGAGGCTCAAAGGTTGTAGAGTAAGTTTCTCCAACACAAAATTGAGGTCCCAAGCAGGAGTAGGAGCTCACGTGGGGGTCTTATATTCTTTGCCCTCTAAGAAATTGCTTAAACAAAGGATGAGAAAACAATGGTGGGTCACAATCATAGTGAGCTGAAATTGCTGCAGCATGAATCTTAATGGAAGAGAAAGACAAACCTTTGTCCAATAACTCAGTAAGATATTGAAGAGCCACACTCAAATTTGGCTCAGAAACATCCAAATCCTTTGCTGCACACCAAAATAAAAATCTCTTCCATTTCCCTGCGTACACTTTCCTTGTACTAGGTCTTCTGGCTTCCATAATCACATTCAGAACTTGTTGAGGAAGCTGAGACCTGCTATGGTTCAAAACAGAATATGCCAGGCTGTTAGATGAAGAGAGTGAAGCTTGACATTGAGTAGATGCCCGTCCTTCTGAGACAATAGGTGTGGAATCAAAGGTAAGGCCATGGAGGCTTCCTTACCAGACTCCTCAGCAATGGGTACCAGTGCTGCCGAGGCCAATCTGGAGCTATTAAAATCATCCTTGGCTTGTCCTGTCTGACCTTTAGGAGTACCTTTGGGAGGAGAGGCAGAGGTGGAAAGGCATACACATGAAGATTTTCCCAACTGAAAGAAAGAGCATCCACTTTCCAGGCTGTGAGATGAAACCTTTTCGTGCAAAACTTTGGCAGCTGGTGGTTTAGTGGAGAAGCGAACAGATCTATGTCTGGAGTTCCCCAGGACACTGTCAAAGTCTGAAATACATGAAGATCCAGTTTCCACTCGTGGGGATCCATGATTTGCCTGCTTAACACATCTGCTAAGGAGTTCTGTGCTCCTGGCAGAAACCTTGCTTGAAGATTCAGTTGCAAGCTTAACGCAGTCTCCCACAAAATCATTGCTTGCCTGCATAGAGGATAAGAATGTGTTCCCCCTTGTTTGTTGATGTACCACATGACAGTTGTGTTGTCTGTTAGAATCAACACCTGCCCTGGAAGAAGTAAATCCTTGAAAGCCAGTAATGCAAACTGGACTGCTAACATCTCCTTCATGTTGATATGTAGATGCTGCAGTCTGGCAGGCCACTTGTCTTGTATCCACTTTCCATTCAGATGAGCTCCCCAAGCTGTGTCTGAGGCATCTGTCGTTAGAATCTGACTCGCCTCTGGCCGGGTCACAGAGAGTCCCTTGTTTAGGTGACATTCCTGAGCCCACCACAAAAATTCCTTTTGAATGCAAGGTATTATTTGAATGACAGTGTCCAAATCCTGGCAGTGCTGTGTCCATACATTTTTGAGATACCATTGTAGCTTCCTCATATGCAGTTTGGCATTGGGAAGTACCAGAATACAAGATGCCATGAACCCTAAGGCTTGAAGGACTGTCCTTGCAGTCAGCCCGGACTGATGAGATAGTTGATGGAAGTAAAGAGAAAGATTCTTTTGTTTGTCCGGGGTTAAAAGGCCATCTGGGATGCTGTATTCAGTCTCACGCCCAGAAAGCACATGTCTTGAGAGGGTACTAGACTGGACTTTATTTCGTTCACAGAATACCCTAGGCATCTTAGCACTGCTATCACATATTCCAAATGCTGAAGAAGCACGTCCTTTCCTTGAGCCAGAAGCAGGCAGTTGTCCAAATAAGGATAGATTTGTATTCCTTTTAGCCTGAAGAAAGCTATCACTGGAGCCAGAACCTTTGTGAATACTCTGGGCAGTAGATAAGCCAAAGGGCAATGCAGAGAACTGATAATGAGAATTCCCAGCTCGAAAACGCAGATACTTCCTGCAAATTAGTCTGATAGGAACATGAAGGTAAGCTTCCTTGAGATCCAAAGTTACCATCCAGTGATCTTTGCCCAGCATAGGTAAAAGCTGTTGTAACGTCAACATTTTGAACTTGGGAATGTCCAGATAAGTGTTGAGGATAGACAGATCCAAAATTGGTCTCCACGTGTTCCCCTTTTTTGGTACTAGGAACAGGCGAGAATAAAATCCTAGGCCCCTTTCTGGCACAGGAACCGGCTGAATGGCCCCTATTTGGAGCAACAGAGAAATTTGCCTGTGAGCCTCTTTCCTTTGTTGAGGAGGAATGTCTGGCATGCCTTTGAAAGGAGGCAAGGTATGGAAATAAAACCTGTAACCGTGGTGGATGATATCCAATACCCATCTGTCTTGGGTAATTAAACTCCAGTTTTCTTTGAAGAGTGCCAACCTTCCTCCCAAAGGTGCTGCCAGACGAGAAGATTCTGGCAGCTGAAAAGGCAGGTCATTGGGTCTGTTTACGAAAGGACTGACCCTGCCCTCACCAGAAGACTGAGCAGGTGAACTCCCTGTTCTAGGCCTAAAGAACCTTGAGCTCTGCCCCTACCACGTCTAGACCTACCCCTAGACTGGGAATCATAAGCAGGATATGTCCACCCCTTGGTAGGCCAATTTCTACTAAACTGGAGGCTGAACCTGCAAAAATCTTTAACAGTCTGCATAGACTTAGCCTTGTCTTCCATTTTCTTTAGAACTGCTTCCACAGGCGAACCAAACAACACATCAGATTGTAAAGGAGCATCTAAAATCCTTGTCTTCACATGCTCAGCTAAATTCTGATCCCTCAGCCAGGCGTGCCTGCGAAGAACCGAACCAGTGGCAGCCACCCTCGAAGAGGCCTGCACAGCATCAAAACCACATTGCAAAGAATGCTTACCCACCTGTTCAGAAACATGAACTAAATCCTGCAACTCTTTACACTCAATACCTTCCGCCAAAGCATCTACCTTAGACTTTAATTGTGAAAGGAGATAATTTTGATATTTCAACATGTGAAACTGGCAATTCAAAGCTCTCATGGCCAAAGTGGAAGAAGTATACACTTTCTTTCCCCATCTATCCAAAGCCCTTGCCTCTTTATCCGGAGGAACAGGATTTTTAACAACAGAAGCCTTAACACCTTTAGGCCCCTGTGAAACAGTTTCTGGGTCTGCCCTAGGACTCTTAAAAGATACTTATGCGCTTCAGGCACCCTATAATATCTATCCGGTTTAACTGGAGCAGGAGGCAAAGAATCAGGGTTCTGAGTAGTCTCTGCAACAACATCCTCCACCACATCTAGAACAGGAGGTATAGCTAAAGGCCTATGCTGGGGTAGAAACAAAAATTCCCTAAGCCTTTTCCTGGAATCAGAGAAATCCTGACCTTCCCATTTAAAATGCTCCCTCATGGAATGAAGAGTCTCTGAAAATGAAATATCCTCAGGAGGAGAAGCAGAAGGAGTAGAATCATCCACATCAGAATCAGAGTAAGGGAATACTCCTGCAAGTCTTCAGCCGAAGACTCAGAAGCATCCGAACACTGCTCAAAACTCCCAAGCTCAGGTTCCACCCTAGGCCTCTTATCAGGAGGGCATAGAACCTCTAATCATTGTAATCAAATCTTCTGCCATCTTAAGCATATGCTTCTTAGGTACAGACCCTGAAGAACTAGGGGTAACACCTGAAACCAAACCTGGCCTGCCCCTGGGAGAAGCCTTGGAAACAGCAGGGAGGGCCTAACCACCTTAGGAAGGGAGGGAAGAACAGCTACCTGAGAAGCCCCTTCCGCCTGGCCTACCTCCTGAGAGGTCACATCTTGTAGTAATAAAGTCTCTCCTGGGATTCCAAAGAAATTTCTGGCTGAACCTCCGGCTCCACCGAGCCCTCTAAAGAACCGGCGTCCGCACGGACGGTTCTTCCAGCCTAGGCTTTGCTGTTTTGTCCTTGCGCTTTTTGAAGCGGCGCCGGAGCATCCGGCGGCATTTTATAATTACACCGCTTCCCAAAACTAACCTGGCACAATCTAATCTTCTCTTTATCGTGCGTTTGTTAAATCTAGCACAAGAGCGACAGCCAACAACGCCATGCTCAGGCCCTAAGCAAGGTATACACAAGGTATGGTAATCCCTATGAGGTATCTGTTTCCCACAAGAAATACAGTTATTCACTTTTTCTGACATCCGGTAAAATACTGAGGCAAGAAAAACCAAAATATTCCCCAACGGGGTACTTAGCCAACTTGGATTCGGTCTGAAACTCCGACTTCGGAAAATCTCAGAACGCCAACCTGCACTTGCAAAACTGCTTCTGCATCGGACCATGCGGCAAAAAAGACTGAGGATATGACGTCGGTCATGCGCATTTGTACCCTGACGTCCTGACGTCAGACTAATGCGCCCTGACCGACGTCAGCCTTATACTTTGGTATTCGGGCTGACTGGGACAGCGGACTACCCAAGTGTTAGGACTGCAGCAATGTGGGATGAAGAACATCAGAATTGCAGCAGATAGTAAAGACAACCACAAGGCCTTCTATAGTTATCTAAAGAATCTCCACAACAAAACCCAGATTTGATCTGAGCTACTGCACAATGGTACCTCCTATACCGAGTCAACAGATATTGCCAGTATATTGGCCTACAGATTCAGTGCCAACTTTACTCCCCCCCCCCCCCAAAGGACCAATCACAATACCAGTAGATTACCAGGCACCCAGTATTACTACTGCACAGGTTAAAACAGCACTGTCCAAGGCCAAGAATACAGCTTCTATGGGACCTGACAATATCCCTGGTTGTGTTCTACATGAACTACAGAGTGAACTGGCACCTCAACTGTGTGCCCTGTTCAATCACAGCCTCACCTCACGCTTTGTCCCTGCCGAATGGCGCACTGCTACAGTCATCCCACTCCACAAAGGAGGAGCGACTACAGACCCAGGGAACTATCGCCCCATTAGTCTGACGAGTCTTATATGCAAAGCTATGGAACGCATCCTCATGGACCTAATAAACAAGGATATAGGTAATCTCCAAACTCTGGATCCCACACAGTTTGGTCTTGTGAAGGGTAGATTATGCCTGCTCAACTTGGTCGACTTATTTGAGTGAGTCACCAGAGCTGTGGATGAAGGCAAGGTGGTTCATACAGCCTACCTTGATCTGGCCAAGGCGTTTGATACAATTCCCCACTCAGGAATCATAAAAAAACTCACTAAGCTTGGCATCAACTACTATATCATGAGGTAGGTTGCAAAATGGCTCACAGACAGAACCCACAGTGTGAAAGTAGCTGACTCCAAGTCAGACTGCTGATTTGTCACAAGTGGAGTCCCACAGGGTTTGGCCCTGGGTCCTGTCCTGTTTGGTATCTACTTCTCTGAAGTCTAGGCCAACACATAGGGACTCTGGCTGACAAAAGTTCGCAGACGATTGCAAGTTGGGAGGTATCATTAACTCCCCAAGTGATGTTGACATCCTACAGAATGGCCTCACTGTGACCAACGACTGGTGTCAGAACCATGGCCTTAAGCTCAATGCCAAAAAATGTGTCGTCATCCACTTTGGGAAAAACCCAGTTCCCATGAATTACCACATTGATGGTAGTCCACTGAACACTGAAGACGTTATAAGAGATCTGGGAACACAAGTTGACAGCAACCTCTCTTTTGATCACCACATTGCCACTGTGGTCAGAAAGTCCTATGTGGCACATCTCATTACTAAGGGTTTTGCATCCAGGAAGAAAGAGGTCATTGTCTCCCTCTAATCTTCCCTCATTATGCCAATCATCGAGTACAATGCCTCATTTGGCATGTACCTCACTAAACACCTGCAACAACTGGAGAGGCCGCAAAAGTACCTCACAAAGAGGATCATAGGCCTTAAACACTTGTCCTATATGGACAGACTCAAAAAACTCCCCAACTATTCTCTGTCTCATATCGCCTACTTAGAGGCGATCTCTGCTTGACTTACAAAGCCATGTCTCACCCAGCTCTGTTAGAAATGCTACATCTAAAGAAATCCCAATCCCTCAGCATCACACGCTCCAGAGACCTTGGCGATATTGAAGATGGTTAACCCACCCGATGCACAGTAGCAAGCCACGCCCAAACCCTGTTTGTTACGGCGATGTCAGTACACCTCCCACCTTTTGATTGATAGCTGTCGAACTTTTTCCTTGTAAGAATAACAAAGTTTAGACAAGTCACTAACTAGTTTCACTACAATACTGTTTTGAATCATTGGGGAAAAAATATAGCTATTAGGAAAGAAGAACCAAGTAGTACAGCTGCATTTTTAACATTAAAATAAACACAACATTTTTTCCTCAAGCAATAAAAACAATTTAAATTTCAAAAATAAATAAATAAATAATAGTGGACCTAAATGTGAAGTTCTTTAGTTCAATAAAAAAATGATACATGGGCAATTTTTTTTTTTTTTTTTTTTACAGATTTAAAGATAAATTCACTCCCTGTTATTTACAAGTTATAACAAAGAAATTTATGAATTTAATTACATTTTTTGTTTGAATGCATCTTTTACATTTTACATACACTGTGCATTCAGTGTCAATCATGGCCAATTTACGGTGTGAATTGCTGCCCTCCGGCATGTCAGTCACGGAGGTCACTCCCATTCCTGCGCGAACTTACGGGTGGGTTAACCATCTTCAATATCGCCAAACCTCAACCTCATTACCACAATTAACAGAACATGCTGGAGGGACAGGTTCATAACCCAGAGCCTGCCCATGCTATGGAATAGACTTCCCATACATGTCAAGCAGAGCACCTCGCTGACCCTCTTCAAGAGGGATCTTGATGAGTGGATGTGAAACAGAAAATTCACCCCATGGATAACACCAGTGGCTCTACGCGACAGAGGCACTGAGAACTAAGGTCGGGTGGCACTATGTCAGGGTAATCCTATGGCTAGGCTTGAAAAGGCCCCAGGGCCATTAGCCTAGTACACACCTATGAAACTATTAAAATTTGAGCAATGCTATAATACGGTGGATAAATTATCAGCAAATCCCCCTTTCAGAACCCAGTACTGTGTAGCATTGAAAGCCTAAATTGGTTAGAATTAAAACCAACAACTATCGTATACCGAGCTTCTTCACACCTACAACATTAGCCAGCAATCGCCTGCTTGTCCAGTACTAATACCATTCTACCCAACTATGTTTGTACTCCATTACTATGATTCTGTGAGGAAAACCCTTTCTGTCCACAGCCCTATCAAATCTGCAGGTCATGATCTATAGTTACACCATGTTGCTAAGGCTTGGGACTTCTTATCTATATCCATCAGATCAATACCCTCCCTCCAGTCCATCAAAACCATTCAGCCATACTTCTTAGCCAAAAATCTGTCTTGGTTTTTGCCCAACCTCAGGATAATGATATTCCTCAATATGAACAACTTCCTAATCATATCTTACACCTCCTGACTTGCCCTTTTTACTCACTTCCTAACTTTATCTAGATAAAAATGGACAACTACCCAGTTAGACTTTCCTGGTAGTCAGACATCAGTAAACAAATATCAGGTTTGGCCTTGTGCTTACAAATGTTTCCCCTGCTGGCAAAATTGAAGTGTATTAACCCACTACCGTGTTCATGTAGGAATGGGCGTGCCTGCTTTGATTGACATGCCGGAGGTTGGGGATTAACAGCAATGTGCCATGATTGACACGCAATGCAAATGTAATGGTATTTAATAATATAGGATTTAATAAGCACAAACACATGCTAATAATGGCACTACATAAAGGTGCTTCTATCATATCATATATTGTCCAACTTAAACCAAACATTTAATTTTTTGTGCTACTACTACCACACCAGCCAAAGCTCTGTATGTACCAAACAAATTATTTATCCCTGCAGTTTTTAAACTTCACCTGCAATAACTCCGGTTATCTAACAGTGTAGTACCTCGCAGGATGCGCAGTAGCAAACCCCGCCCCTAACCGCCTACAATTGACATTGCGAACACCGGACAGCTGAAATGTAAACAAACATATGACAAACAAGCCCCGTCACAACCATCCACAAACAAGCATGAAAATATAACAAACAAGAACAAACAAGAACAAAATATGCACATTTTAGGTTATAATAGCTCATTTTGCGTTAGTAACGTTACGGTTATAATAAACAAACATGAAAATATAACAAACAAGCCCACGTCACAACCATCCACAAACAAACATGAAAATATAACAAACAAGCCCCCATCACATCCTTCTAAAACCTGATTACATTATACTAATCGCACATTTTAGGTTATAATAGCTCATTTCACGTTAGTAAACTTAGTAATTGTACATTTTAATAATAGCACATTTTTGGTTATAATAACCGCTCATTTCCTATTGTTGATATTCCTATTTGTCAGTTGTAATTGTGGCATTAAAAACCTGTCCGGTTGATATTTCAATTTATAGGTGTTTATATTTCAGCGCTTGCTGTTTTGTGTGCTCAGCGCTCACTGTCAATTTTAATTGTGGCATTAAAAATCTGTATGGTTTATATTTCGTTTACAAGCATTATCACTGTTACAGATGTCTTATGTTTGAGTGCTCGCTACCACTCAAATGTGCCAATCAATTTGGACACGCCCAAAGCTGCTCAGTACCGCCCGCGGGTTACTACACTGTTAGATAACCATAACTCCTGTAGAGAGAAGAAAACCTAACAGACAACCCTCAGTAACTGCCACTCAAATGTGTCCTTCAGATTTGCAGCTTCTCATTGACGAGACAAAGTTGTACTCAAATATTTATTTCAGATAGAACAATTTCTAATGATCTGCAATGTTAGCAGCAGCTAGGAGACCACCCTCTACCTCGTACAGTCCTTTACTCTGTAATTCCTCAAATTTCTATATGGTGTCCCTAAACTAGAAACTGCCTACCCCACACGGCCAACCATTCTTAACGATTTTGCTTGCACTGTCTTCCCCATACCATTATATCACACTTACTAGATTTTAACTTGTACATATTCCCACACAGTAAACAAAAATACTCTTAATGCTGATTGCTCTGTCTAATCTTTTTATCAGTCTAACTTACCTTGTGTTTTGGTGGCATCTTTCAATCAAACGTTGGGCGCTGCAGTCAAAATGGTCACAGGTGGGGTTTGGGCAGGGCTTGCTACTGCACATCTGGTGGGTTAATACACTTCCATATCGCCCCCCCCCCCCGCCTACACACCGTTAATGTAATATGATATAATATAATATAATAATACATTATACAAATTGTGATTGCAGCAACTGCCCAACTGAAAACTTAGAAAAAAAACTAGACCCAGATAGTGAAGTCTGTGAAAATAACTGCAATCCCACACTACAAGAAAAATCAGACTGAAAAAATATGATAGCAATATTACTGGTCATTAATTACTTCATACTGCTCAACTATCTCTGATTTTGCCTCATGTTATTACCCTTCTCCTTATAAAATGTTTTGATTTTCTGGTAAATCACTGAAGATTACAATCTGTAATGTCAAACATTACAGTTTCATACTTAGTCTTTAGGAAATCCATGTTCAAAATCTGGTTGTTTCTCCAATTAACGTGAATTAGCATAATTAAAACGTGTATATGATTTTGGAGTTGTAAAGACTCTAGTAGTCATTATTCTAGTATAAACCTATGACTCTACTAGTTATGCACAAAACATGGCACAACAATACACTGAATGCATCATTCATACTGATTTCTTCCTACAACATCTATTCCAAATTCAAGATTTGACATAAATAATGAAAGACAATTTAAATAACTTCATACAGAGAAACAAACGTACAACTAACCTGTAGCATCCTTCTCTAGGCTTGTAAGCATGTACTAGAATGTCTCACTGGAGCCATCCATGTTCTTATGTGAAGTGCACCACTGTTTCCTTTGAGACAGCAGGAAAAACTACCCAGTATCTGAGCAATAAAACATGGTCATAAATCACTTTCACATACAGCACCAGGAGGTAAAGTGACAACTCTGGTTTCATAACCCCTCAACAAAACTAATTCTGAACTTATTGTCACTATCCACAAAAGGAAAAGACAATAAATATTGTATAAAAATACATAACTAATAAGCCACACTAACACCTTCAAAAATGACTGCATCTTCTTAGTAGGGCTAAATCCTGCAAAACAAAGCAAAAAGAACACAGTAAACCTCATAGAAAACCATAACACCAATCAATCAGTGAAAAAAATAGCCAGTTAGCAATGGAGATAACACTCCTCCATTAACACAAACACACAGTGAAATAAATTACTGCACACTCATTGTGCAGGAGAACTAGCAACCTGCAAAGAACTAAACCTATAATACAAAGCTTTACACTATATAAACCATGCAACATGCAAACAAGTACATTACATACTGCCCACTTACATTTCTCCAGTAATGAAACCAAACATGAGATGTCATCAATAACACAGTTTAAATTTGAATCTCCCAAACAGAAATGTTCACTTACCCGTAATGTACAAGTGTGTAGTCTAAACAAGTCCCATTAATTTTTCAAGCAGCCATTTCCTCAATGTTAACTGCTTCTCCAGATGCCTTACACAGACTTTAAACAGCTTAACCAGCAGAATATTGCCATTATCTGGAAAACTAACTCCAAAATTCAAGTCACCTATAGCAAATAGTCATTTATAATCCTAATGTCACCAACCAGAAATAGTAAAATTCTTAATAAAAAAAACAGTATTCATTTAATAAGAAATGCTGCACTAACCTCTTGTCCAACCTTCCTTTATGACTGAGTTCCACAACTAAGCACAATTCTTTAGAAAGCGACGCACATTTCATAAAACAGCATACCCACCCCACCCCAAAAATTAAACCAAGCCTTGTCTGTCCACATGATGCACCTAAACAACATCTGACTTTACTAATTTGCAATGAATGCATGAATAGATTACAATGGTTAACACATTCAGATAAATACATACATTGAAATGCACAAGACATTTTTAACAGCTCAGCATTTAAATGTCTCATTCAATGAAATAAAAGTCAATACCAAGCCAGAAAGCAATGCACTTATCATCACGTTGAATATGACCATTTTCACCTCTGCTGGCACCCATTGTTTAATCCAGTACGTCCAAGAGCAAAATCACTTAACAGAAAGCCAAGGATGACTCTAGCAATTATAGAATAATTAACATGCCAAACCAATTGACTCAGGCTTCTCACCACAAACTGAAAATTATGTAACTATTTTTATATAGTTAGTCAATGTTTTAGTTAATGTAATAAACGACAAGAAACTGAATTTTGCAGTGCAGACTGACATCTGCAGAAAATGATAATAAACCTATGTATACAGTTTTAAAGGGGCACTATGCCATTCCTGAAATAGTTCTGCTTCGGGCCGAAGATAAAGCACTGTCAATCATTCTGTTAGCCCCACCCATTTTATTACATCAAGTCCTGACGTCGTAGCAATACCACCCTTTGCATTCCGGTTCCTTAAAAAGCTGTGTAAAGCACTAGTCCTTTCCTGTTTTTTTCCCGTCTGGAGAAACACACTCATTGTTCGGGTTCCTGGCTTCACACAGTGCTCACAGCTTCTTCAGTTTATTGCTTGAGGTAAATGCAACTGTATGCACTTATTTTCTTTTATTCTTTTTTATTTTATTTTTTTAGTATTTTCTATGGTGTATCTGCTAGTACCCAAATGCAGCATCGCACGAAAAGTTAGCTTGCTTGCTTGCCTGTTGGGTACTTAGGTATTATAATTCACAACCAGCTTTGCAACAGGAGAAAAGGCTCTTTTCCGAGCTGTACTCCACGAGAAAAGAAGTGGCCATGGGCAACCATGTAATGCAAAGTGTTTATGTACTACAACAGCATCGGTTTCGAAAAAAAGGTAGAATTTAATAAAACCTTGACTGTTGCTAACATTTGTCAGCTGCCGTTTCAGTAACCATTAAATGCACATTTTATGTACATTGTCACTGTTTCAGATGCCCCGAAATATAATCCACCTTTTTAAATCTCCACAGATGGACTTCTTTATGTAATTGCTACATTTTGCAGGACAAGCACTTTCTTTTTCTCTTGCGATAATATGTAACTACCACCTGTTGTAATACATATTTCTGCACAGCAGTGCATAACTAATTACTGTGTTGTGAGTTTGCATACCTAATTTTGCAGGACAAGCGCTTTCTTTTTCTCTTTTTCGCCAGAAGTACGGCTTGGAAAAGAAACGTTAGTTACAAGAACTGGTTTGGGAGGTATCTAGAAACTGTCCTTCTGGTGAGTGTTTTTTTTTTTTTAGTACTTATGATATGTTATGGATCTACAGAGGGTTCTTAGAAGGATATATGAGCATCTGTGTGCCGTGCGAACTGCCAGTGTTAAGAGCGCCCTGTGCGGGCACACATTGCTTTGCCCCTCATACACTGTGTTTAGATTTTGGATTTTGGAGATGGTGGAGAGGGGGGCCAGAGGGGGTGGTTGGCGCAATGGGGTAGAGGAGTGTGAGCTGCGATTTCAGCTGCGTTTGAGTTGCCTGGGATTGATGAGCTGGCTTCTGTGGGGCCCATTTGGTTGCCAGAGCGGAGGTCATTTGAGACAGGATAGTATTCTTCGTGGCTTTGCGAGAATGTCGCTTGAAATGTAGTTTTACTTTAAAAGTTGATCTGCCTCATTGCAGAGGGTATGTGGGGGTGCTGAATCAGTGGGACTGTGTGTTTGCCGGGGTCTGCATGTTGGCGGATGAGGGCGCTTGTATTTGATACTTGGAGTCTGCTTTGTTGATGAATACTGTTCGTTCTTGGTAGCTGGATCTGAAACAGTTTTTCGGTGGGTGTATTGCTCCACATAGTGGATTTTTGTTTTTGGGTTTGAATACTTTTTATCCACTGACACGTTTGTTTAATATCAGTTTTGTCTAGGTATCCCATGCATTTTTGCATTTCACAGTATGTTTTTCATTTCCAAGTTTCCACAAATGGATCATGTTCATTTTTTTATATAACAAAACGTGTTCTAGGGGTTCATACTTTTCCATTTATGTTTCAGATGTCCTTTTCAGACTTGATTTTAAATGCAAGACAACTTTTTCATTATTTTCTGGCAAATGGGGATTGAAAATGTTTGTGACTTGGGCCTGAAAATTATCTAGTGTGATCAGTGCTCCACTCCTGTCATCAAATGGAAATAAAAATATTACGAGGTGTATTTAGTTGTCTGGCAAAGGGTGGGTGAAAGGCCCTTTTTATATACTTGTTTCTTTCATATTTTTTCTATCATGGTTCAAAGTTTGGTTTGTGAAAAGTACTGCATGGCTTTGGATTTATGATTGGGTCTTGTCTCGTGATCCATTCATAGTGTATACCATGCTATAGAAATTTGTATTCCGAACCATTGTCAAACCTCTTGTAGGTTTGGTTCACTCATGTGAGTGCTACAAGCAGATTATATAGGTATTGCAAGTATTTTGTTTACTGTATAGAGTGGTGAATTTGTAGTCATTAATTGTTGTGTGTGTGCGGGGGGGGGGGGCTGGCTGGTTGGTTAGTTGTGTAGTAAGCAGCCCTTTTTCATTAAATGATCAAGCCAATGGTGATTAGGATAAATGCAGTATGTGAATATTTGTAAAGCCAGCCAGCATGATGCTGGGGCAGTGTTTGGGAAAGATGCAGACTGCACATATGGTGACCTGTGCTTCAGAAATGTGGTAGATAGATGTCTTGATGAAATGGTACTGGTGTGGTAAGTGCTGTTAATCCTGCTGACTTTGCACTGCAGTATGTATACAGGTTAAATGTTAGTCCTGCCGGATGCACGTGTAGGCCAATGTGCAGTTTAAATTTTTATAGAGGAGACCACCGGTGTTAATGGAGGAAACCTGGAGAGCAAAGTGTGTAGGAGAAGGGTTACAAGTAAAATTTCTCAGTCTGTAATGTACATTCAAAGTCTGAGAAGATGAAAATGAAGTAAATGGTGACTGCACAGAGCTGTTAACATGGCAAGTGGCATGTAGAGACCATTTGCAGATGATGTCCATTTTATACTTGGCATTTAGCAATTTCTGTAGCGTAACTTTTTTCTTATCACTTCAGCTGGGCTTCCACCATCCTCTGGTTCATTAGCTGTGATGGTGGCTGCCCCCCCACCGTTTGATAGGGGTGGGTGTTTTCAGGTTTTCATTGTTTTTTTGTAGAGGTAACATTTCTTCTCAGGCCTTTGACTCCTGTGTAAATAATTAAAGGGATACTTGATTTGTGCTGGTGCTTAACTTTAGAGAGATCATATGATGATTCCAGCTGAATACCTAACAGATGGCCAAGCTGGATTAGCTTCCATTGGCAGTAGTACTTTATGTAAGCTACCATTTTTGAGTCACAGTACACTGTGCCCCCCTTCACTCCCTATAAAAAAATAAATAAAACTGAATAGAAGTGCTTGGCATAAGCCGCGGTGGTGCAGTGGTAGCGTTGTTGCCTCACAGCACAAGGTTCTCCCGTTCGATTCTCGGCTGGAGTGCCTTCTGTGTGGAGTCAGGATGTCCTCCCTGCGGTCGAGTGACGTTCGAAAGACGTGCGTAGAATGTGTGTGCCTTCGTTGAGGGTTGGGCGTCGAGCTGGCACCTCTGCACTGTAAAAATCTACTGACAATCATTAGCGGACCGGAGTTATGCTGTGGCGACCCCTAACCGGGAAAAGCCGAAAAGACAAACATGTTTTAAAAATGCAGTAAAAATTAAAAATCAGTTATGGCATCATTAACACCTCTGTTAGATGGCTGTCTCAGCTAAGTATTGAAATGGCATGCTTTGTGTAGAATTATGGCCCTTGACACAGGGTATGAAAGGGTGTTCTTTAAGCACCCCCCTCCATTTGAAGCTCATATGTCTGTCTTCATCAGAAGCATTTAGAAAAACTGCAAGAGAAATATTCAGATTAGTTTTTTGTTCCTTGATGTAAAGTTGTAAAAGCTATTCAACTATGCAGTTTTTTTTTTTTTAGTGAAAGCAGTCTTGAGCTGAACAGTTCCGGCAGAAAGGGCTTTTGGGAAATGACAGAGGGAAGATCATCAAGATCAGGGTTGGCAGGTCAAATCAAGGGCAGTGGTCCCTCTTTGAACCGTAAGGGTGTTCATCATTTGAGTACTCCGATCCCTTTAACTCTCCTTTTTAGGAGGGAGGGTGGATGAATGGATTTGCTTCTGAAGTAAGAATGTGCTTCATCTGACCACGGACCTGTAACCCAGGGAGTGCAAAGTGGAACTAAGAAAGCTGGCCTTCCTACAATAAGTTCACACCACAGTACAGTTATGAAATGTTATTTTAATGTATATGATGGTGCAGATGCAGCATGCAGGGCTGCTGCTTATGGGGTCAATCCATTCTTGGCTGAGGATCCAGTCCTTGACCAAAGATAAAAGTACATCTGCTCTTTGGCCCTTAGGTGTACAATCCATTTAAAAATTGGAGTGCATGGCAAATGCCATGTAATCTGTCAAGTACGTCTTCCAGACTTTTATCCCCATATACAGCAGGTACTATCCCCTTAAGTTTTTTTTTTTATACAGAGGCGAGGAAAAGGAATGCAGTCCGAAGATGGCCCACCAAATGATACATTTTGGCAAGAAGATAGAGGGAGCTGGAGATGGTGCCAGCAGGGCCTCCCTGCTAATAGAGGACAGCTGTGACTGCAACACAGAAGACTGGTACACTGGCATGACAGGGGTTGGGGTTGGCATAATGGTTAAGGTGTTTACTTCATAAACACAAGTTAACAGGGTTTGATTCTCACCTTTGAAGGGAAATTGACTTGGCTAAAAATGGCCAATAAGGGCAGCTAGGCCTAGTACATGCCTTTGAATCTGAAACAACATAATGGCTGCCCCCCCCTCAGCCAGGAAAAAAAAGGATAAACAGGTTAGCCACTTGCCAGTAACATTTGCTTCCCATAAGTACAAGCACATGAATTCTACATTTTGTAGTCATAGTTCCTCAAAAGGAGGTTAACTGTATCTGATGGAATTGATAACAATTTATAAAATGTGCCCTAGAAGATATGCTAGTGCTAGCATCCATGGGAAAAGTATTTCAAGGTCAAAAAGGTAGTTTTTTTTTACACTGTAGTACTAAGATTGAGGGTACCTGTCTACCTTTTTTTGCGTGTGTCAAAACTACAGATGTCCTTCTATTCATTCTGTACATGAGGGAGTTGCCTGCCCAGGTAACCCGACATCAGCCAGTGCACCAAAGTCTTACTTCTGAAGGGTGCATGTTACATCTCATGTAGGCAGCTATCAGACGTAGGCCCTAAAAGTGGTGTGTACACACACTATTATCAGAATTTTGATGCCATTCAGATCGCCAGTCCCAGAGGTTGCTCTGCTGCCGGAATCACATTTTCTACTAAAAATAAGTGCCCTGTTAGGGGACCCTTTTGTGTCTTTTGCTGCTTTTTTTTTCTTTGCTTTGCCTTTTGAACTTGGTTGACTTCTTTGAAACAGTCACCAAGGCCATTGATGAGGGAAAGGCAGTCCATACAGCCTACCTTGACCTTGCAAAGGCTTTCGACACAATACCCCACTCGGGTATTGTAGAAAAACTTACCAGCTTAAATGTAAACCCATATGTCACAAGATGGGTTGCAAACTGGCTTAAGGACAGAACCCACAGGGTTAGAGTTCCTGGCGCTATGCCAGACTCCAAACTGGTCACAAGTGGTGTCCCACAGGGCTCGGTCCTTGGCCCCCTATTGTTCAGCATCTACGTCTCAGAAGTACAGGCCAACATGGGAGGACTTTGGCTGACAAAGTTTGCAGACGACTGCAAACTGGGCGCCATAGTGGAAAGTGCATCGGACACGGATATCCTTCAGAAGGGACTCACGGAAACAGATAGCTGGTGCCAGAGCCATGGCCTGAAGTTAAACGCCAAAAAATGTATAGTCATACTCTTCGGGAAAAACAAGGTAACCCCAAGCTACCATATAGGTGGCAATCCACTAAGCACAGAAGAGGTTATCAGGGACCTGGGGACCCAGGTTGATAGTGGCCTTTCTTTTGACACTCGCGTTGCTAAAGTGGTTAAACCTTCTACATTGCCCACCTGATCATGAAGGGATTCACATCCAGATCTAGTGAGGTCATTGTTCCCCTGTACTCTTCACTTATCAGACCAATGATCGAGTACAATGCCCCATTCAGGATGTATCTTACCCGACATCTGCAGCAATTGGAGAGACCCCAAAAGTTCCTCACCAAAAGAATAAAGGGACTCCAAAATCTGTCATATGCTGCCAGATTGAAGAAACTCCAGCTCTATTCAGTTGCATACCATCTGCTCAGAGGTGACATGTGCCCGACGTAAAAGGCCATGTCCAACCCGGAATTAATGGACATGCTCCTCCTCAAAAAATCCAAATTCACCAAAACCACTAGAGCAAGCGACTTAAACCTTAGCACGGATATAAATAGGACGTGCTGGAGGGATAGATTTATCACTCAGACTCCCTATGTTCTGGAATAAAATCCCGGTCCATGTGAGGCAGAGCACCTCGCTGGCTCTGTTCAAGAGAAATCTTGACCTGTGGATGGGAGATCGTAGGTTTACCCCGGGAATCATCTCTGTGTCACTGCTGGACAGAGGCACAACAAACTAATGGGTACAGTATTTTTTCATATAAGGGGTGGCGTAAGCCACAAAACTTTGGGCTAGGCTTATAAATGCCTTAGGGCAGATAGCCTAGTATAAACCTATGAACATAGTGGCACTTGTACATTCATTGACCCCGTAGCTACTGTAAGTGATGGGTATTGGTAGCTTTAATGTCATTGTTTTGCTTCTCTACCTGAGGTGAGGTTGTTACTCATTTTGCAGAAGCGCATTGCAATCAGCCGTTATTGGGTTGGGGTACTGGGCGCATCTTTACGGAAAACGCATAAATGCCGTGATCTCGAGTAGCTGGATAAATTAGATTAATTTAATGCTTAATTTATGATTAATATGCGATTTCTTGTAAGGGTGACAGCGGGTGCTTGTACTTTGGCGCTGCACAGGCCTTGTTATTGTTTTGGAATGTGGAGTGGTTGACTTGGAGCTCAGGTGGTTGCTAAGCAGTTGCGTTGCAGTGTGTATGCAAGTATAATGTAATGGACGTTTGTCATTTTCTGACTGATTTAGGGAACATGCATGTCCTCCAGACTTACTGAAATTGCATATTTGCCTTTTTATCTGTATGTCTATTTGCCTGTATTTTCCAATTTTTGGTGGTTGTATTTTAAGATTTGCAGTGTGAAGTGGGTAGCTTTTATTGTAGACGTTAGATAGCAATACCGCTGAGTTATCATTAGTTTAATTAAATTAGGGTAGTTTTTAATTTTGTTTTTGCGTTTGTCTGCTGTTTCGAGTATTGTATCCATCCTGTATGCAATTTACACAGTCCGAGGTTGTACACAAAGTAGACCGGTTTGTATAAGTAGATATGGTTTGCAGTTGTTATTTTTCACACATACTTATCTATATATTTGAAGTTGAGTTTTGAATTTGATGCATCTGTTCATTTCAGCCAGATGTGGTCTAGATGTACATTTAAGGAAATACTACAAACACCCAACGCCAGTTTCTTTGTAGACTGTTGTTGTTTCAGTAATAATTTATGTTTCCGTGATATGTTCAAAGTGCATTTGATTTGTAACTTGTTTGCCTTTTTGAATAGCTTTTCTGCTTCCCTTGAGATTCGTTTTGAGTTTGCCCTAGGTGTTGTGAGTCACATACCCCTAACTAATATAACCATCCTGTAGGGTTGCTGTGTTTGTGAGGATTTGTAAACAAGTTTGGTAAGTCCTTATATTGATGCTCAGTAGAGTTACTAATGTTATGTTGCTTGTGCAGAGTGCATTACCTTGGTCGCTACAAGTAATTATTGACAATAATAGATGTATTATACAGCACGAAGTAAATCAAATAATAATACAAGCAATAATTTATGTGCGTAACCATCTTTGCTATCCCATTTTTCAGTCTGTGAGATCAGCAATAAGTCCCTTTATGAAAATTAAAAATTTTCCTAGGTATAATGCTGGTATATGGGGAGTGAGGCGGTGATGCTAAACTGCACAGGTATAACTATTTATTTTATTTATTTATTTCCAGTTTGATTACCGGGGAAGTCCACTGGGCCAGAACGTACCCATTTTCAGTGGAGGCCCGGGGAGAAAAGCTCCAAAAGCAAAGCAAATACAATCTAAGTTACATAGTGTAAAAGATAGTAATAAAATATATACATTTGGAATAACATTACATTGAATACAGTTAGTAAAAAAAGCAAATACACGCAGTATACTTCAAAAAACATCATTCAGGAAGGTAAATACAATAGATTTAGTAGTTTCCTTAAGTAGCAGGTTTGACTGTATGAAAAGAAGGTGTAAGGTTACATGCTATTTACATATGAGGAGTAGAGAGAGAGAAAGTACATAAACTGAGAGTAGAATATAGTTTGATCAAGCAGTGATCGAGAGAGAAAAGAGAAGAAAAGAAGATAGTATTAGGGTAGAGTAAAGAGAAAGGATGTAGAGGGTTCAAGGGGAATTTATGTAAATTTATGTAGGATGTAAGCAGGTGCACTTATGTTTAGAGGATAAGTAAGAGAAAAGTTGGATTTTGAAGGCTTCAGTGTTAGATGTTGTTCTAAGAGAAGAAGGGAGAGAGTTCCATTTCCTGCCAAGAGAGTAGGAGGGAAGGAGCTGGCCAGCAGGGCGATTGGGTTTGTGGATGGTGATTAAATTTTGGTGTTCAGATCTAAGAGATCTGTTTGGGGTGTATGGCGGAAGGATGTTTGCTAGGGCTGGGCATTTTCAGGGTAGAATAGTAATTTGTGAGCAGTGGTTAGTTGGAGGTAGTCTAGGTAGTTAGGAGTTCTAGCCAGTTCAGAGTTTGTAGGGAAAGACAATGGTGAGAAGAGGTTTTAGATTTGGTAGCAAATTTAGAGATTTTATTATAGCAGATTTCGAGTTTAGTGGAGATGGAAGAAGACAGGTTAGTAAGGAGAGGGGCTCCATATAGTAGAGATGGTAGAAGATAGGTTGTTGCTAAGGAATGTCTAGCGGAGTTGGAGAGAAAGCAGTTGTTCTTATAGAGCATACCTAGCTTTTGGTGGGTTTTCTTTATGTTTTGTTGTATGTGGCTATCAAATTTGAGGTGCTCGTCTATAGTGATGCCAAGGAGTTTTGCAGATGGGACCACCTCTATGGTTGACTTTGTTTGGCTTATGATTTTGAATGCTGTTTTATCAAATGTGCAAGCCCTGGAGGGGAGAGAAGAATTTTGGATTTATTAGAGTTTAGAGAGAGATGATTTTGGTGCATCCAGTTCTCAGTAGTGGAAAAAGCTATTTGGGTTTTTGTCAGTAGTTCGGGAATGTTGGAGGCGGGGCAGACTAAGGTAGAATCATCTGCGTATTGGATGACTGTTGTGTCTGGGATGGCAGAGTGAAGGTTATTTATTAAGATGTTGAAAAGCATGGGTCCAAGGATGGACCCCTGGGAAACACCAGTGAGTGTAGGTAAGAAGGAGGAGGTAGAGTTGTTCCATTTGACAGCTTGGGATCTATCTGATAAGTAGCTAGAGAACCAGGATAGAGTATCAGGGGAGAGATGAAGGTTTGATAGATGAAAGAGAAGGTGTTTGTGAGAGATGGTGTCGAAGGCTTTAGACAGATCTAGCAGTACAGTGGAAACTAGTAACCCAGAATCCCTGGCTTGGTTGACTGTTTCTAAGAAGGATAGTAAGGCAGTAATAGTGCTGTGTCCAGGGCGGAAACCATGTTGGGTGGGTGTTAGGAGGTGGTTATGGATTAAGAAAGGCATGAGTTGGTGGTGGACGCATTTCTCTAGGATTTTTGATAAAGGTGAGAGTAGGGCAATTGGGCGAAAGTTGGAGATATTTGTGTTTTTGCCTCCTTTATGAAGAGGGAGAATGTAGGCTGATCTCCAAAGCATAGGAACATATGACTCTTTTATAGATCTATTAATTAAGATGCTGATAGGGAGAGCAATACCTTCGGCAGCACATTTAAGGAAAGAGGAGGGGATGTTATCAACTAGATGGTCCTCTGTAAATAAGTGTTTGGTTTCAGCACTACTCTGTCTAATTATGTTGCCATAAAGTTCTAACAGTAAATCTAAAAACTTTATCTCCACTTTAAAAATGTTATTCCTAATCTTAAGTGTAATTCTAAAACTATCAGTGCGAAGGACTATATATTTATTAAGCATCAGAGAGATGCTGCCTGGTAAACTTGGAGTAAAAATAAAACTCCTCCCCCACTCCAAAATTACAAGAACTTCGAAACACTAGTCATCAAAGACAAAAAAAAATTGCCTCCAGCCAATGTAACCCACACAAAAACCCAAAGAAAATTTAGTACACTGTTAATAAAATCCTCTACCCCAGCAACCCTCCTGCTCCTAACCCCTTCCCTCTCCATACTGCCACAACGACTGCTGCTCTATTAAATAACCACTTTGTTGACTTATTTTTTTTAAATGTTTCTGTAAAGTTCCACTGCCTCTTCTCTGCCTGGACCTCCAGTCCCCTTTCCTCCAATACTTTCTCCTTACAATCGGTTCCCACTGCCTTCATCAAAAACCATCGAAATAAACTCAAACCCTGTTCTTCCTCTGTCGACAAATTACCTCCCCACTTCCTTAAAGTCGCTGCTAAATCTATTGCCTACCCTATCTTTGTTCTTATTAATCGTTCTATTACCGAAGCTTTTGTCCCCGACATATGGAAATCCTTTTTCACTATCCCTCTTCATAAAGGAGGAAACTCCACTGACTTGACTATCGTGTCATCGCCATATTTTTCCCCCCTTTCTAAAATTCTTGAAAAATGTGTCCACACCCTACTACTCAAACACTTGCTGGGTAACTGTCTTCTAACTCCCACTCAGCATGGCTTTAGAACTCCACCACAGCACATCTACTGCACTACTCTTTCACCCAAACAGTAGCAGAAGCCTGTGATAACAACCTACTTATTTCCTGTCTTGATATGATCTCTCGCCCCATACTGTTAACTAAACTTTCTGATCTTCATCTCTCTATGCCCTCTGTAAACTGGTTCTCTGTTTGCTTATTTAACAGACAACAATGTATACGCTGGCAAACTGTCTCCTCCACATTTCTACCTGTCAACACTGGCATTCCCAATGCTCCATTTTGTGTCTCCACTTAGTCATTATTTTCACTAACAGATTACACACTGCTACTAACCTGTCTACACTCTTACAATATGCCGATGACTCAACCCTTATCGCCCATAGCACCCCAGAACTCCATGCTGTTACCAAAGACAGTTTCATCTCCATCGAAACCTGGCTCACTGATAATCAACTAATATTAAATCCTAAGAAAAAATACAAAAATGTTACTTTTCCTTCTTAAAACACTGGCACAACAGAAATACTCTCTCTCCATTTCTTCCCTTAACAATACAATCATCAGACCCCGAACCCCATACTAAATTAATTGGTGTCACTGTAGACAGTGAACTAAAATTTGATATATAGATCAATCTTTGTATTAAAAAAAAAAAACTCCAAAAACTTGGTCTTCTGTACCGTAATCACAAATTGCTCTCACCCTCCACCAAACTCTCCCTTGCCCTGTCTCTTCTCTTACCCTGTCTTCTATATGCAGCACCAATCCTTACCCAACCTTCAGTCATCTCTCCTCGCCAAATTAGAAACCTACAACAAAATAGCTAGATTTGCCTCCAGTTTCCCCTATAAATTCCATCACTGCTTTGCTGTTAAGTTTTTACAATGGCCTGAATTCCCTAAACAACTTCTTCCATAACTGCATATTACACACTCAGTTCTCTATAACCCCAATTCCTGCCCCCCCTCTATAACTGTGTCAGCTTCTTACATGTGGCAAACATCTTCTGGACATCTACAAACCAACAAAAAATATTGAAAAGTCCCTGTATAAATTCTGTGTAGCCCACACCTGGAATGCCCTTCCGCTTAATATAAAAAGTGTCCCCTATTAAGCCCAATTCAAAGTTTAACTTAAACACTGCATACAGAAGACCTGATACTGTCCTTGTCAAACTCCAACCTAATATCCAGCTGCTTTCTTCCTAATCGTACTCTCTTACTCTAATCACTTTCCTTTTTTATGTCTTTATTACTTTAGATGTACATTTGTTGTTTATA